>NW_025534321.1:27500-32500 GCF_020615455.1 Coregonus clupeaformis
CTTGAACTCTGGATCTGTCGTCTGACTACACAGTGGATGGAGGAGATGAGGAGACGAGGAGAAAAGGAGATGAGGAGACGAGGAGACGAGGAAATGAGGAGACGAGGAGATGAGGAGACGAGGAGATGAGGAGACGAGGAGACGTGGAGATGAGGAGACGAGGAGATGTCATATCTTGCTCCTTTTGCCCACTTCCCTATTTCCTCCCTCCTTGTTTCCTTCCCTTACCGCCTTCCCTCACTTATATTCCACCTACAGTACCTGTGCTTTGGTGACTCTAGTGATTTTCGTTGGCTGCTGAAAAAGGCCATTTTTGTTTTGTCAAATGCTGCTCACGTGTTATGATCCAAGCCAGTCCCGTGACTACCGGTTGACTGCTGCTCACGTGTAATGATCCAAGCCAGTCCTTTGATTACCGGCTGACTGCTGCTCACGTGTTATGATCCAAGCCAGTCCCTTGACTACCGGCTGACTGCTGCTCACGTGTTATGATCCAAGCCAGTCCCTTGACTACCGGCTGACTGCTGCTCACATGTTATGATCCAAGCCAGTCCCTTGACTACCGGCTGACTGCTGCTCACGTGTTATGATCCAAGCCAGTCCCTTGACTACCGGCTGACTGCTGCTCACGTGTTATGATCCAAGCCAGTCCCGTGACTACCGGCTGACTGCTGCTCACGTGTTATGATCCAAGCCAGTCCCGTGACTACCGGTTGACTGCTGCTCATGTGTTATGATCCAAGCCCGTCCCGTGACTACCGGCTGACTGCTGCTCACATGTTATGATCCAAGCCAGTCCCGTGACTACCGGCTGACTGCTGCTCACGTGTTATGATCCAAGCCAGTCCCGTGACTACCGGCTGACTGCTGCTCACGTGTTATGATCCAAGCCAGTCCCGTGACTACCGGTTGACTGCTGCTCACGTGTTATGATCCAAGCCAGTCCCGTGACTACCGGCTGACTGCTGCTCACGTGTTATGATCCAAGCCAGTCCCGTGACTACCGGCTGACTGCTGCTCACGTGTTATGATCCAAGCCAGTCCCGTGACTACCGGCTGACTGCTGCTCACGTTTTATGATCCAAGCCAGTCCCGTGACTACCGGCTGACTGCAAGAAGAATATTACCCTTGTTCTTTTTGTCGGAGGAGGCTTCATAGTCATTGCAACGCTTGTTGAGCTCACCTGTATTGAATAAAGATTAAGTATCATATTGTATTGCAGCTGTATTTAATTTTTGTACAAAACAAAAGATATTTTCGTGACTTTAGGTAAATGAAAAATATGTATTACTTTTAGTTTTTGTATCATTCCCTGCCGGCTTGGGGTGGCAGGGCAACTCCTGAGGATGTCTACGACTCATATATAAAAAAAAAATTACCTGCTGACACCTCAATGAATCTCTTTAAAGACACACTGAAATACAATACACTTGCTACAAATGGGAATTCCAGTGTTTTTGTTATTGCTTTACAGAAGATCAGATCATCCAAGATCTCTTAGAGTGTACAGCTGTCCACATTTGATTTGACTGTCTGACCTGTCGATTACTGAATCGACAGGTGACCCAATCACACTAGGGACCTTTATCTGGGGGTGTGGGTTTTTCACTGTCAGCAATTATACGCACATAGCTTGTCGTATCGTCATTTTCCAAAATGTCTTGATGCCATATGTACCCTTTGATATGCCGTGATCCATTGGCGGCTAAAGAAATGAGCACATGGAACTCATAGCCTATAGTCTAATGCAGCACTAGGCTATAACCTCCATTTGCTCTTTCACACCGAGGATTGGTGATTATCAAGGGGGAGATTGTTGGAAAGATTTTTCAAATAGCTTACTGTGAGGTACTAAGAGTTTGAATAAATGATCATTCGCAATTTGTATTTGTATTTGTATTTATTATGGATCCCCATTAGTTCCTGCCAAGGCAGCAGCTGCTCTTCCCGGGGTCCAGCAAAATTAAGGCAGTTATACATTTAAAAAAACATTACAATACATTCATAACAGATTTCACAACATATTAAGCGTGTGCCCTCAGGCCCCTACTCTACTACCACATACAGTACAGTTCTATAACACAAAATCCATGTGTATGTGTGTATAGTGCGTATGTTATAGTGTGCAATGGATGTAAAAAAAAAAAACACTTTCCTAGATATCTGCGCAGCAGGCCAGGTACTTCTATGTCTGCTCAGGCGCAAGCGCTCCCTCAACATTATCAGGACAGAGAAACAAGACACATTCTCATTGCTAACATGTACAGTCGTGGTCAAACGTTTTGAGAATGACACAAATATAAATTTTCACAAAGTCTGCTGCCTCAGTTTTGATGATGGCAATTTGCATATACTCCAGAATGTTATGAAGAGTGATCAGATGAATTGCAATTAATTACAAAGTCCCTCTTTGCCATGAAAATGAACTTAATCCCCCAAAAACATTTCCACTGCATTTCAGCCCTGCCACAAAAGGACCAGCTGACATCATGTCAGTGATTCTCTCGTTAACACAGGTGAGAGTGTTGACGAGGACAAGGCTGGAGATCACTCTGTCATGCTGATTGAGTTAGAATAACAGACTGGAAGCTTTAAAAGGAGGGGGGTGCTTGAAATCATTGTTCTTCCTCTGTTAACCATGGTTACCTGCAAGGAAACACGTGTCGTCATCATTGCTTTGCACAAAAAGGGCTTCACAAGCAAGGATATTGCTGCTAGTAAGATTGCACCTAAATCAACCATTTATCGGATCATCAAGAACTTGAAGGAGAGAGGTTCAATTGTTGTGAAGAAGGCGTCAGGGCGCCCAAGAAAGTCCAGCAAGCGCCAGGACGTCTCCTAAAGTTGACCTGGTGTCAAGGTCAGCGAGGAAGCCACTTATCTCCAGGAAAACCATCAGGGACAGACTGATATTCTGCAAAAGGTACAGGGATTGGACTGCTGAGGACTGGGGTAAAGTCATATTCTCTGATGAATCCCCTTTCCGATTGTTTGGGGCATCCGGAAAAAAGCTTGTCCGGAGAAGACAAGGTGAGCGCTACCATCAGTCCTGTGTCATGCCAACAGTAAAGCATCCTGAGACCATTCATGTGTGGGGTTGCTTCTCCGCCAAGGGAGTGGGCTCACTCACAATTTTGCCTAAGAACACAGCCATGAATAAAGAATGGTACCAACACATCCTCTGAGAACAACTTCTCCCAACCATCCAAGAACATTTTGGTGACGAACAAGGCCTTTTCCAGCATGATGGAGCACCTTGTCATTAGGCAAAAGTGATAACTAAGTGGCCCGGGGAACAAAACATCAACATTTTGGGTCCATGGCCAGGAAACTCCCCAGACCTTAATCCCATTGAGAACTTGTGGTCAATCCTCAAGAGGCGGGTGGACAAACAAAAATCCACAAATTCTGACAAACTCCAAGCATTGATTATGCAACAATGGGCTGCCATCAGTCAGGATGTGGCCCAGAAGTTAATTTCATGTAATGGACATACACAAAATAGTCCAAATTGGTGAAGTGAAATGAAACTTGTTTCAAAAAATTCAAAAAAATAAATAACGGAAAAGTGGTGCGTGCATATGTATTCACCCCCTTTGCTATGAAGCCCCTAGTTAAATTCTGGTGCAACCAATTACCTTCAGAAGTCACATAATTAGTTAAATAAAGTCCACCTGTGTGCAATCTAAGTGTCACATGATCTCAGTATATATACACCTGTTCTGAAAGGGCCCAGAGTCTGCAACACCACTAAGCAATGGGCACCACCAAGCAAGCGGCACCATGAAGACCAATGAGCTGAATAGATATGCATGCTCAAGTTTTCTGTTTTTTTGTCTTATTTCTTGTTTGTTTCACAATAAAAAATATTTTGCATCTTGAAAGTGGTAGGCATGTTGTGTAAATCAAATGATACAAACCCCCCCAAAAATCCATTTTAATTCCAGGTTGTATGGCAACAAAATAGGAAAAATGCCAAGGGGGTTGAATACTTTCACAAGCCTCTGTAATGTGGAACTTTCGCGACACGGGCTGAATCGATACTTAAATTGTCAGATTGACAGTCTTTATTAGGATAAAAGTAGATATTTAGCTAAATAGGTGCTTCTCTAAATTCTACAATTATATAATTTTTCAAGAGTTTTATGCAAATATGCATCCCCAGGTCACACATTATACTTGTCAGTGGTGTCATGGACTAACAGCTCTGTACGTGTTTAGGAATGTTCAAGGTTCCATTTTCCAAAATGGCTGCACAGGAAGTGGAATATCCCAACATTACAAGGCTGAGAGGTTTGAGAAAGGTGATGAAGAGCTGTGTGAAGAAGGCTTTATGATACTTCTCCCATGCTCCTGGTGCAGCTGTATTTTGACCATTTTCTAAACGACTTTTTAAAAGTTATACGTTTCTAAGCCTTGGGCACTTAGACAGCGATGAAGCTCAAGAGAGCGTGATACATGACTGTAAAGGGACCACAACTCCAAATCATAGTAGCAGGAGCAAGACGATGTCAAAATACACATCCTCCTCAGACACAGCACTGAAACCAGCACCATCATTTCTCTACCTGACCTGCTTACTAAGACAGTACCGCCTATGGGTATACAGCCTGCTCGCTCACGGAATTCGGAACGAGGTTACAAATATATATTCTCACTTTATCATTGCTCACTTAAATCCGTTGAATCCAACATCTTCAGTCCTGAAGCTACGCAGTCTGAATGTAGAAGTGGAGACTTCAGCATCCAGACACGTTTCCTCAAAAGGCTACAGTACAATAATATGGTATATTAAAGTACAGTTATTAAAACAATGGCTGGCTAGTCCTGGGTTATCCTGGCTAGTCCTGGGTTATCCTCAAAGTGCACAGAAGTCTAATAAAATGACTTTGTGTGTGTCCCAAATGGCACCCTATTCCCTATGTAGTGCACTACTTTTGACCAGAGAATGGCACCCTATTCCCTATGTAGTGCACTACTTTAGACCAGAGAATGGCAC
>NW_025534321.1:37500-224353 GCF_020615455.1 Coregonus clupeaformis
ATTAAAAGGGCGACCGGACCCGAGAACAATCAGACCCAAACTCAATGCGGTCCAAACCTCATGTCTCTATCATAATCCGTTCAAAAGTTATTGGATATTGTAGGATGGCCAAAATTAGGGTGACTAAATCAATGGAAGCCAGGGGGGGGAAAGTGGTCACAAATCTGGAAAATAGCATTGCGTCAGCTAGGCTGGATGCTGTGCGAGAATGAGTTGAACTTGTCCTCTTTCTTCTTGGTGGTAAGATCGATTTTGAGACATGACATGTAGTATTTTCATATGTTAGTGTACGCTTTAGAAATTATGAAATTCTTATTTTTTTAACTTTTCTCAAAACACAAGCATATCTCTGTGAAATGTAAACGGATCACTGAGCGCACCACAAGCTTTATATTTTCAAAGCCTTTTACACAGTGGTGGAAAAAGTACGTGTAGTGTATTGAGATTATGATGGTGTTAAATGTTTTTTAAGTGGAACTGAAAGAATGTTGATTTTAGTATCAAGAGGGAATGTTTTAGTGTAATGCCACATACAACAGACAGGAAGTGTGTTGTAGACAGGAGAGACTGGTGATTGGCCAGAAGAGGGAGCCCATCTTTTTGCATTGTTTATAAGTAGGGGTAAACGAAGAAGAGAGGCAGAGCAGCCATTCTGAGGCGTCGCTCTCCGGGTGTCATGTCACCTGTCACTTATGCTGAAGCTTGTGATCTGAATAAACCTTATGATCAACGTTCAGTATGAGCGGACTCCTTTGTTCATCAGCAATAATTGCCACCACTCACTCGATACGACAAATGGCGGCCAACGTGGGGCTGGTCTGCAATCCTCCTTTGCTCATTCGTAGCCGCCAAGCTAACTTCGGTCTGAAGTGCCAGAAAAGGGTGAGTTTTCCTCACAGCTTTGGAGATTGTTGGTTTGGATGCTATGTGATTGTACACTGGAGAAATGTACCATACGACCGTGCCTCGGGTGGCGTTTTTGCTGATGATTGGGGGGTCTGGCTAATCATTATAAAATTTTAAAAACAGCGCAAAAGTGGGTAGAGTTTATGGATTGTTTATAGAGATGTGTTGCTTGAATAGTAAGTCAAGAACAATCGGGGCCAAGATATGTATACAAGATAGGACATTGCAGGATTTGATAAGCCCTCGGAACAAACGGGGCGACCGCATGGTGGGCCATAAAATCCTGGGAACGCGTTATGGGTTTCAGGTCAGTCTTAGACTGGGGTTTGGTTGAAGATTTATTGGGGGTTGCTTGCCCATCTTCTGTCCGACGGGATATCTGTGTGGGGGGGGACCGCTCATATAAATAGCCATACTCACGGCAGCCTAAATTTAGGACAAAGGAAACAGTAATTAAAGACGCAATGTCGGGTACATTGTTTTTATGCTACAGGGTGCATACAGGTTAAGGCTAAATGCTAAGGCTAAATGCTAATATGCTGCATGCTAACATGTGACCGTAGAGGTCCACTGCGATGGTAATAAAGCCTCTTAAATTATGTTTGTATGTGGAATTTCGGTTCTATGTTTTGTGAGCGCTGTTAAATGTTGTTTGACTATGAGGGGGAAACGGGAGGTACAGCTGGACTGTTAACCTTCTATTTGGGGATTGGGGAGAGATCTAAGAATCTCCCTTCCACGGTGAAAAAGTATTTTTGAATGTATCGCGCATGCGTGGGATTTTACTAAACAACACATCTGTTACACTGCAGGGGGAGACAGGGAGACACAGACGTGGGAACAAAGAGGAGAGATTTTAACACGAATCGTATAGTTTTAAAGCGGCTGATGGTTAAAGATGAAACTTGTTTTGTGACCTATTGAATTTATGAATTAAATATATGTTGACGGAGTATAATGAATTAAATTAAATGACGGATTAAAATAAAATAAAAATGTTTTTGAGCGATCTATTTAGTTCTGAGTTTAGTCTTAGAGTGAATAATGGGTGAACGAACGAATATTGAATGGTTGGAAATACTCAGTGATTGCATTAACTACTAAAATGTTATTCTGTGTCTTTGTTCTTTTGTCATATGAGAGGTGCAATAGGACGATACGACAGGAGAGAGGAGGGGCTAACATGTGACTGACGTGCGTCACGTGACAAGGTGTGACGAGGCAGAGGATCAGATATCAGGCTAGTTCACAAAATCATCCCTTACAAAATATGTGATGTTATGACAATTTTACATAGGCTTGGCAAATGATTCATAAAAAATTGCATTTTGGAGGCTATGTGCATCACTGGGTTTGATTGGAATTGTGTTGGGAATCAAGGACTGACATTATTCTGTAAATTTAAGATAATTAGGTGCTTATAGGGCAAGGGGTTATAGAGCAAGGGGTTACAGGCTTTGTTTTTGGGATTGCTTTGAAGTTGACTAACTTACATTTACTTGCATTTGATGGGTTGTGGTAAGATAGCCACCACTAATTGATAAATTGGTGACATTGGATATAGGAATAAAAATTGGTTTTAAATTTAATTTTAATAATTTTTTTTTTTTTTGGAGTTGTTAGGTTTATATTAATAATTACAGGGGGGAAGCCATGGGCTATATAGTCTCAAATAAAATAATTCACGATAAAGGAATATAAAAGAGTAGTTACAATGGGGAGAAAGGACAGCAAGGCTATGAAAGTCATTACACCGGTTGATATAGTGAAAAAAATAGTAATCCTTTAACTAAAGTAGTGTTAGAAAGTAGTGTTAGAAAAACTAATGGCAGAAGTTAGTACACCTTTCTCACGCACGGATTCAGCAAAATGACACCCACCTTACGAGAAGGGAGTAGAGCTTAGGGATGTTTATCCTCAGCTTCCAGGGATCATCCAGGAGGGTGATTGTTGCATCAGAGATGGAGATGAACGAATAATAGATAGAGGACAAGCAGAAACGACGATAAAGATGAATCCAAAACTCCAGAAGGAAGGAAATGAGATGTCTGGAAGAGAAGAGTGAGGTTAAAGAAGACGAGGATGATGAAGATGAGTGATTGAGAAGAGGTCATGGGTGGATATGACTGTGATCAGAAGGAAGTTGGCAAGAGAGGAAAGAAGAAGGATACTAGAGATTTGATCTCTGATGGAAGTTGAAGGAAGAAGGATACACGAGATTTGATCTCTGATGAAAGCAAAGATAAAGAAAGCGATGAAGATTTGGAGATTAAAGGTGCTTTATGTTCAAGAGGATTTTATCCTACAATGACTAGCAAAGAAGAAATAGAGATATATACCGATGTTTATCATGCCTGGATAAAGCAAATAGTTTAGAAGAAGTAACACAGCTGAAGATACAGAAGAGGAGAAACTGCTGAGAAAAGGATTCCAAGAATTGGAGAAGAAGAAGGAGAAGAGAAGCTTTGGTTATGAAGAATCAGAGTGAACCAAATCAACAATCACTGTTACAGCTTCAACTGAACAATATCAAATGCAATTGTACCAGTCAAGGGGGGTACCAAATGTTCCATATCCACAGCCAGTTTCTGGACAGACACAGAATTGGAGAGGAAGAGGACGAGAAGGCTTAGAAGGAGGAGGAAGATTTCAGCTACACTTCCAGCAACTTTCAGAAGACTGTTATAATTATGGACAGGTTGGTCACTTTACCTGTGATGGAAATGCGCCAGGAGAAAACAACAGAGGAAGATAAAGGAGCAAGTGAAGATCACCTGTTAGTGCCTAGAAGATACAAAGGGGGGTGCCAGCTGATAGCACCGATTAGAGAAGAAGACAAAATATCCAACAATTGAAGTAAAAACAACCGACCATTAGAAGTGATGGTGAATAGTGGAAAAACTTATCTGTGTTCAGCCTAAAGAGGTTAAACATATCACTATGTAAAATTAACTAATTAGGATAGGGATTGGAGGTAGTAAAACAGTTAATTACTCTTAGGGAACCAATGGAGCTCTGCTATAAAAATCAAAGAGAAATTAAAATAGACATACTAATTTTAGAGCATATACCTATTGCATTATTGGGAAGAGATGCATTGTGTAAATTGAACTGTACAATAAGATGTACACTAGACGGCTGTCTGGTAGAAGATGTTAAAAAAAGTAGGGTTTTTGGGAATCATATTTGCTTAAAAAGATAATATCATAGGAAGGATGATAATCTATTAGACTGCCTATTAGACAATCTGTCTGAAAAATAAAGTTAAAAGGGGTGACTGTTATTCTGGGTTACATTCTTACACCAAGGGATTTCAGGCTAGGCTAAAAGGTGTTTAGTCGTTTGCCAAGTCTGTGTGTAAAAAAAGTCAGAAGCAGGTGGGGACCTTCCCAATCACATATTCTAAAAATTTGGTGGTAAAGGGATTTTGTGAATAAATCAGTGGAAAAGGTTTTTAAAAGGTTAGGAGGAAAAGATTAGATTAAAATAAGTTAGGAGAACTAGGTTGAAGGAACTCTAAGACAGTAAGCTAAGTTTCAAAGTTAGTAGTAAGAGAGAGAACAATGGTGAAGGACATTTTAGAGTAGGAAGATCAAGGTAATTGTAGGTGTATTTTTTATAATCAAAAGTTTGAAAGTCAGTGATTAGAGATAGGACTGAGAGTTGGGAAAAAGTGACACTAGTGGTGATAGATGGAAGTACAAGCAAAGACTTCAAATCTTTGGAGAATGGATGAAGTAACTAAGGACATTAACACTTCAGTCTATTAAAACAACAGTGAGAAGCAATTTAACTCTTTCAACATTGATAGTTATTAAAGCCATAAATATATCGCATTTGATTATAAGGGAACCAATAGCTCCAGCGCCAATTTTAGGGAAAAAATACTTATTAGGGTTAGGATGGGGACGTTCCTCCCACATGGAGAGATAATTATGGAGAAGAAGTATACTTATCTAGCGCAAGCATTAGAATTTGTTCCGGTTAAGAATTATTGGTTAAAAGGCTATGTAATTCATAAAGTAACGCTTATAATGGAAGAGTTGAGGTCTGTTGTAGCCTCCACAGTCATTAAGGGAGTTCAGGAGGAGTAGATTACAGTAGTCACTCCAACAGTAAATAATACACAGAGGATAACGGGAACTTTCGCACTAGAAGTAATTAAGGTTGATACATCAACTAAATCAACTACTTTAATGGTAACTTTGGAAGGGATTAATGATACGATGGCAATGGCAAATGTAGGAAGTATGACACCGACAACAACTTTTCTGAAATTAAAGGGGGTAGCAAGAAGGACTCGGGTTTATGTTACGGATGGAGAGTGCTGTCAATGATAGTACGAATAGGGTTAAAATAGGAGAACAGATAGTAGTAGAGAGAATATAGATTCATCATGGAGGTACAGGATGAGGTCTTTGATTTGAATGACAGACAAGGAGAGGTATCTGCAGTACCGCTCGTTAGGGAAGAGAGAAACTATATGCATGTAGTTTGATTCTTCTGTTGTGAAAATTAGAGATGGGAAGGTAGGAATCTTTGGTTCCACCGGTTAGCTCATTCTGTAAGATCAGTGAGGAATCTTGAGGGTCCATGTCTGTTGAGAATTCCAGTCAAACATGTTAGAGACGGTCGCTCGACCTCTATCAAGTATGTGTCAATCTTATGCGTTGTCATGACTGTGGTATCAGCAACAGTCAGTAACAGATAAAATAATGTCGTTGTAAAAACATTTGTTTAAGCCTAGGTTTAGGTGTTATTGGGTTAAGTGAATTAACTTGTGTGAATTTGTTGGATGGTAAAGAAAAATCAGGTAACAGCGTAACTGAAGGATTTGAGGTGTAACCATTGAGGGCTAAAAGTTGTTTTTGTTCTAATAAAACATATGAGGTAAGGGGTATGTTTATGGGAATATCAGATTGTGATGTTATATGATAACTTTGGGTATGCATGACCTTAAGGGTAGTAATGAGAAATATGTAACTTTTTATGTTCCAGGTAGTAGGAACAGCAGGACTTTGATGGTTAAAAGATTAGCTTTTGCCTGACAATGTGACTATGGGGAATTTTAGAGATATTTGGAGGGTTTGTGGTGATAAAGCATATATATTCTTACCATATGGATAGACAGGATGTTGTTACATGTCAACGTTGAAGCTTCCATATGAGGTTTCTACCATTATAAGAGGGGTAGCACCGGACACAGAAATCTGAAGCTATATTTGAAATTGGATGAAAAGAGACATGGCTACATGTCATAGTCTTCAAGCCTATCATTGAAGGATAAATCTAAGGGAGAAGGGGGGACTTTTTCCATGGTATGGTGTAACATTTGGAAAGATCATATTGATAATATTAGTAGATACTTTGAGTCCAGATAGTTCAGATATTATCATTAGGGTTATATATGCATTGAAGAATATAAGGGATGCGTTTGGGAGATCTGAGAAGACTTGGTTGCAAGATCAGGTAGGCCAGTAGGGGCAGTGATGGGTTACATTTAATGGCAGCTTTGATAACACTGTGTGATGTTTGTAATTTGTTACTGACCTTTGAGAAAGCTATGATATTGAGATAGGTTGGAGAGTGATGCCTGGAGACAACACTCAGATGCCGGTGTTGACTGTTCCTGATCTGGATGAAGATAGACAAGTGGAACTGAATGGATAAATATCATTTTTGATTATTTGATGATTTTTCATTTATTTTTATTTTTTTTCAATAATAGGGTGATGTTGGTATGATTTTATGAATCAAGGGGGGAAGAGGTTAATGTGATTCATACATCATTTATATATCATTTTATTATCCTTGAATATATTCTTAGTTGATATTGATGTTTAATTTGAAAGTGTTGTTTTGCAAAAGATACTGTTTGGTTTTTCCTTTTCTTCCAGAAGCATTTGGGGAACATATGGAGATTGAAATACTCAAACAACGACAATATGAAGGGACAATATGACTGGAGGAGATGAAACAAGGAGGGTGTGGCCGATTCCATCATCAACAGTCCATTGGAAGAGGAGACTACGGGGAGATGAAGTGTAGTGGACTACATTCCAGTGTCTGCAATGAAATATAGACATATTTGATGTGTAATACATAATTTGTGTCATAGCTTAGGGATTAATTTTTGTAGAAGGATATTTGATGTTATTGAATACATGTGAGGATCTTAGATGTTTTTGTTTATTTCGGTGATGTTTAGGGACAGGGAATTTAGGCAGGGAGAGTTCCACTTTAGGGTCCAATGGGTTGACCAGCCTTAGAGTGGATGTTTTTGGATAGGATTTTGTTTGCAGGGGCTTACATGTGTATTTAATTGCATCATAGTTTCAAATGCATTTATGAGTTTATCTGGAGTACCGAAGGTGGTTGCCTGGGGCAGAGGGACCGTGAGAGAATTTTACTGTCTTGATTGATGGATGGAAGGTTGCCGGACAGTTTTTCGCTCTTACACTCCATAGAGATTTGTTCATATTTCATAGTAATGTATTCACACTTCATAAACAGATATTTAATAGAAAGGTATTTACACTCTAGAGGAGAATGTTTTTGGTTTAATGTTAAAGATACTCAATAAGATAAATTGTTACTTGTCATAATCCTATTCTGTTTGTTTTCGAGACTTTTAGTTCGTCTCGAAGGGGGGAATGTAGTGTATTGAGATTATGATGGTGTTAAATGTTTTTTAAGTGGAACTGAAAGAATGTTGATTTTAGTATCAAGAGGGAATGTTTTAGTGTAATGCCACATACAACAGACAGGAAGTGTGTTGTAGACAGGAGAGACTGGTGATTGGCCAGAAGAGGGAGCCCATCTTTTTGCATTGTTTATAAGTAGGGGTAAACGAAGAAGAGAGGCAGAGCAGCCATTCTGAGGCGTCGCTCTCTGGGTGTCATGTCACCTGTCACTTATGCTGAAGCTTGTGATCTGAATAAACCTTATGATCAACGTTCAGTATGAGCGGACTCCTTTGTTCATCAGCAATAATTGCCACCACTCACTCGATACGACATACGCAATTGTCAAACTTGAGTAAAAGTAAAGATACCTTAATTGAAAATGACTCAAGTGAAAGTTACCCAGTAAAATAGTACTTGAATAAAAGTCTAAAAGTATTTGGTTTTAAATGTACTTAACTATCGAAAGTAAATGTAATTGCTAAAATATACATAAGTATCAACAGTAAAAGTGTACATTATTTCAAATTCCTTATATTAAGCAACCCAGATGGCACCACGTTCTTGTTTTTTTATTTACGGATAGCCAACACTCAGACATAATTTACAAAAGAAGCATTTGTGTTTAGTGAGTCAGTCAGAACAGAGGCAGTAGATGACCAGGGATGTTCTCTTGATAAGTGTGTGAATTGGACCATTTTCCTGTTTGCTAAGTATTCAAAATGTAACAGTACTTTTGGGTGTCAGGGAAAATGTATGGAGTAAAAAGTATATTATTTTCATTAGGAATGTAGTGAAGTAAAAGTTGTCAAAAATACCCAGAAAAACTACTTAAGTGGTCCTCTGTAGCTCAGCTTGTAGAGCACGGCGCTTGTAACGCCAAGGTAGTGGGTTCGATCCCCGGGACCACCCATACACAAAAAAAAATTTATGCACGCATGACTGTAAGTCGCTTTGGATAAAAGCGTCTGCTAAATGGCATATTATTATTATTATTATCATGAGAACGGTGAGGAACCAGTCCAGAATTACACGGGAGGATCTTGTCAATGATTTCAAGGCAGCTGAGACCATAGTCACCAAGAAAACAATTGGTAACACACTACGCAGTGAAGGACTGAAATTCTGCAGCGCCCGCAAGGTCCCCCTGCACAAGAAAGCACATATACAGGCCCGTCTGAAGTTTGCCAATGAAAATCTGAATGATTTCAGAGGTGAACTGGGTGAAAGTGTTGTGATCAGATGAGACCAAAATCGAGCTCTTTGGCATCAACTCAACTCGCCGTGTTTGGAAGAGGAGGAATGCTGCCTATGACCCCAATAACACCATCCCCACCATCAAACATGAAGGTGGAAACATTATGCTTTGGGGGTGTTTTTCTGCTAAGGGGACAGGACAACTTCACCGCATCAAAGGGACGATGGACGGGGCCATGTACCGTCAAATCTTGGGTGAGAACCTCCTTCCCTCAGCCAGGCCATTGAAAATGGGTCGTGGATGGGTATTCCAGCATGACAATGACCCAAAACACACGGCCAAGGCAACAAAGGAGTGGCTCAAGAAGAAGCACATTAAGGGCCTGGAGTGGACTAGCCAGTCTCCAGACCTTAATCCCATAGAAAATCTGTGGAGGGAGCTGAAGGTTCGAGTTGCCAAACGTCATCCTCGAAACCTTAATGACTTGGAGAAGATCTGCAAAGAGGAGTGGAACAAAATCCCTCCTGAGATGTGTGCGAACCTGGTGGCCAACTACAAGAAACGTCTGACATCTGTGATTGCCAACCAGAATTTTGCCACCAAGTACTAAATCATGTTTTGCAGAGGGGTCAAATACTTATTTCCCTCATTGAAATGCAAATCAATTTATAACATTTTTGACATGTGTTTTTCTGGATTTATTTGTTGTTATTCTGTCTCTCACTGTTCAAATAAACATACCATTAAAATGATAGACTGATCATGTCTTTGTCAGTGGGCAAACGTACAAAATCAAAATACTATATATATATATATATATATATATATAGAGAGAGAGAGACCTATATATACAGAGACCTGTATATAGAGAGACCTGTATATATATATATATATATATATATATATATATATATATATATACTCTTCCGTTCAAAAGTTTGGGGTCACTTAGAAATGTCCTTGTTTTCCATGAAAATTACATGAAATGAGTTTGAATAGGAAATATAGCAAAATGAATAGGAAATGTAGTCATTGACAAGGTAAGAAATAATGATTTTTAATTGAAATAATAATTGTTTGCTTTCATCAAAGAATCCTCTTGCATCAATTACAGCCTCGCAGACCTTTGGCATTCTAGTTAACCTGAAGAGATTTCACCCCATGCTTCCTGAAGCACCTCCCACAAGTTGGATTGGCTTGATGGGCACTTCTTACGTACCATACGGTCAAGCTGTTCCCACAACAGCTCGATAGGGTTGAGATCCGGTGACTGTGCAGGCCACTCCATTATAGACAGAATAACAGCTGACTGCTTCTTCCCTAAATAGTTATTGTATAGTTTGTAGCTGTGCTTTGGGTCATTGTCCTGTTGCAGGAGGAAATTGGCTCCAATCAAGCAGCGTCCACAGGGTATGGCATGGCGTTGCAAAATGGAGTGATAGCCTTCCTTCTTCAAGATCCCTTTTACCCTGTACAAATCTCCCACTTTACCACCACCAAAGCACCCCCAGACCATCACATTGCCTCCACCATGATTGACAGATTGCATCAAGCACTCATCCAGCATCTTTTCATTTGGTCTGCGTCTCACAAATGTTCTTCTTTGTGATCGAACACCTCAAACTTCGATTCGTCTGTCCATAACACTTTTTTTTCCAATCTTCCTCTGTCCAGTGTCTGTGTTATTTTGCCCATCTTAATCTTTTCTTTTTATTGGCCAGTCTGAGATATGGCTTTTTCTTTGCAACTCTGCCTAGAAGGTCAGCATCCCGGAGTCGCCTCTTCACTGTTGACGTTGAGACTGGTGTTTTGCGGGTACTATTTAATGAAGCAGCCAGTTGAGGACCTGTGAGGCGCCTGTTTCTCAAACTATACACTTGAATGTATTTGTCCTCTTGCTCAGTTGTGCACCGGGGCCTCCCACTCCTCTTTCTATTCTGGTTAGAGCCAGTTTGCGCTGTTCCGTGAAGGGAGTAGTACACAGCGTTGGCAATTTCTCGCATGGAATAGCCTTAATTTCTCAGAACAAGAATAGACTGATGAGTTTCTAAAGAAAGTTATTTGTTTCTGGCCATTTTGAGCCTGCAATCGAACCCACAATTTCTGATGCACCATATACTCAACTTGTCTCAAGAAGGCCAGTTTTATTGCTTCTTTAATCAGCACAACAGTATTCTGCTGATTGCAAAAGGGTTTTCTAATAATCATTTAGCCTTTTAAAATGATAAACTTGGATTAACAAACACAACGTGCCATTGGAACACATGACTGAAGGTTGCTGATAATGGGCCTCTGTACACCTATGTAGATATTCCATTAAAAATCAGCCATTTCCAGCTACAATAGCCATTTACAACATTAACAATGTCTACACTCTATTTCTGATCAATTTGAGGTTATTTTAATGGACAAAAAATTTGCTTTTCTTTCGAAAACAATATATTTCTTAGTGACCCCAAACTTTTCAACGGTAGTGTATATATATATCGATACCTGTATATACACATATAGAGACCTGTCTTTGACCTTGTTGACTGTATATGCTTCAGTTAGCATCACTGTCACATCTCTGTTTTATCTGTCACCAATACACAGGAAATGTAGTACCTGGTATGGAACCTTACTGGAAGCGTTTAGTACCTGGTGTGGTACCTTACTGGAATATGTTTAGTACCTGGTATGGTACCTTACTGGAAGATATGTAGTACCTAGTATGGTACCTTACTGGAAGATGTTTAGTACCTGGTATGATACCTTACTGGAAGATATGTAGTACCTGGTATGGTACCTTACTGGAAGATGTTTAGTACCTGGTATGATACCTTACTGGAAGCGTTTAGTACCTGGTGTGGTACCTTACTGGAATATGTTTAGTACCTGGTATGGTACCTTACTGGAAGATATGTAGTACCTAGTATGGTACCTTACTGGAAGATGTTTAGTACCTGGTATGATACCTTACTGGAAGATATGTAGTACCTGGTATGGTACCTTACTGGAAGATGTTTAGTACCTGGTATGATACCTTACTGGAAGATGTTTAGTACCTGGTATGATACCTTACTGGAAGATATGTAGTACCTGGTATGGTACCTTACTGGAAGATGTGTAGTACCTGGTATGGTACCTTACTGGAAGATGTTTAGTACCTGGTATGATATCTTACTGGAAGATATGTAGTACCTGGTATGGTACCTTACTGGAAGATGTTTAGTACCTGGTATGGTACCTTACTGGAAGATGTTTAGTACCTGGTATGATACCTTACTGGAAGATATGTAGTACCTGGTATGGTACCTTACTGGAAGATGTTTAGTACCTGGTATGGTACCTTACTGGAAGATGTTTAGTACCTGGTATGATACCTTACTGGAAGATATGTAGAACCTGGTATGATACCTTACTGGAAGATGTTTAGTACCTGGTATGATACCTTATTGGAAGATATGTAGTACCTGGTATGGTACCTTACTGGAAGATGTTTAGTACCTGGTATGATACCTTACTGGAAGATGTTTAGTACCTGGTATGGTACCTTACTGGAAGATGTTTAGTACCTGGTATGGTACCTTACTGGAAGATGTGTAGTACCTGGTATGGTACCTTACTGGAAGATGTTTAGTACCTGGTATGATACCTTACTGGAAGATGTTTAGTACCTGGTATGATACCTTACTGGAAGATATGTAGTACCTGGTATGGTACCTTACTGGAAGATGTTTATTACCTGGTATGGTACCTTACTGGAATATGTTTAGTACCTGGTATGATATCTTACTGGAAGATATGTAGTACCTGGTATGGTACCTTACTGGAAGATGTTTAGTACCTGGTATGGTACCTTACTGGAAGATGTTTAGTACCTGGTATGATACCTTACTGGAAGATATGTAGTACCTGGTATGGTACCTTACTGGAAGATGTTTAGTACCTGGTATGGTACCTTACTGGAAGATGTTTAGTACCTGGTATGATACCTTACTGGAAGATATGTAGTACCTGGTATGATACCTTACTGGAAGATGTTTAGTACCTGGTATGATACCTTACTGGAAGATATGTAGTACCTGGTATGGTACCTTACTGGAAGATGTTTAGTACCTGGTATGATACCTTACTGGAAGATGTTTAGTACCTGGTATGGTACCTTACTGGAAGATGTTTAGTACCTGGTATGGTACCTTACTGGAAGATGTGTAGTACCTGGTATGGTACCTTACTGGAAGATGTTTAGTACCTGGTATGATACCTTACTGGAAGATGTTTAGTACCTGGTATGATACCTTACTGGAATATGTTTAGTACCTGGTATGATACCTTACTGGAAGATATGTAGTACCTGGTATGATACCTTACTGGAAGATATGTAGTACCTGGTATGGTACCTTACTGGAAGATGTTTAGTACCTGGTATGATACCTTACTGGAAGATATGTAGTACCTGGTATGGTACCTTACTGGAAGATGTTTAGTACCTGGTATGGTACCTTACTGGAAGATGTTTAGTACCTGGTATGATACCTTACTGGAAGATATGTAGTACCTGGTATGGTACCTTACTGGAAGATGTTTAGTACCTGGTATGGTACCTTACTGGAAGATGTGTAGTACCTGGTATGGTACCTTACTGGAAGATGTTTAGTACCTGGTATGGTACCTTACTGGAAGATGTTTAGTACCTGGTATGGTACCTTACTGGAAGATGTTTAGTACCTGGTATGGTACCTTACTGGAAGATGTGTAGTACCTGGTATGGTACCTTACTGGAAGATGTTTAGTACCTGGTATGATACCTTACTGGAAGATGTTTAGTACCTGGTATGATACCTTACTGGAAGATATGTAGTACCTGGTATGATACCTTACTGGAAGATGTTTAGTACCTGGTATGATACCTTACTGGAAGATATGTAGTACCTGGTATGGTACCTTACTGGAAGATGTTTAGTACCTGGTATGATACCTTACTGGAAGATGTGTAGTACCTGGTATGGTACCTTACTGGAAGATGTTTAGTACCTGGTATGATACCTTACTGGAAGATGTTTAGTACCTGGTATGGTACCTTACTGGAAGATGTTTAGTACCTGGTATGGTACCTTACTGGAAGATGTGTAGTACCTGGTATGGTACCTTACTGGAAGATGTTTAGTACCTGGTATGATACCTTACTGGAAGATGTTTAGTACCTGGTATGATACCTTACTGGAATATGTTTAGTACCTGGTATGATACCTTACTGGAAGATATGTAGTACCTGGTATGATACCTTACTGGAAGATGTTTAGTACCTGGTATGGTACCTTACAGGAAGATATATAGTACCTGGTATGGTACCTTACTGGAAGATATGTAATACCTGGTATGGTACCTTACTGGAAGATATGTAGTACCTGGTATGGTACCTTACTGGAAGATGTTTAGTACCTGGTATGATACCTTACTGGAAGATGTTTAGTACCTGGTATGATACCTTACTAGAAGATGTTTAGTACCTGGTATGATACCTTACTGGAAGATGTTTAGTACCTGGTATGATACCTTACTGGAAGATGTTTAGTACCTGGTATGGTATCTTACTGGAAGATGTTTAGTACCTGGTATGATATCTTACTGGAAGATATGTAGTACCTGGTATGGTACCTTACTGGAAGATGTTTAGTACCTGGTATGGTACCTTACTGGAAGATGTTTAGTACCTGGTATGATACCTTACTGGAAGATATGTAGTACCTGGTATGGTACCTTACTGGAAGATGTTTAGTAAATATGTTTAGTACCTGGTATGATACCTTACTGGAAGATATGTAGTACCTGGTATGGTACCTTACTGGAAGATGTTTAGTACCTGGTATGGTACCTTACATGAAGATATATAGTACCTGGTATGGTACCTTACTGGAAGATATGTAATACCTGGTATGGTACCTTACTGGAAGATGTTTAGTACCTGGTATGATACCTTACTGGAAGATGTTTAGTACCTGGTATGATACCTTACTGGAAGATGTTTAGTACCTGGTATGGTACCTTACAGGAAGATGTGGAGGATATTTTTTACTGCTTTCTGTTTCTTCAACAAATTGCATATCTGATGTCTTCTTTAGACCAAAGGTAGACCAAAGGTAGAAGTAATACTACTTACTGCAAGGCTACAGCTAATGCTTTCAAATTTATCTTTCATATAAATGGGTTTCACTTATAAATAAACCATAAATGAGACGAATACAAAAACCTTCCAAAAGTTAACATAGTTTCAGCATTATGTTCGCAGTGACGTTGAATAGCCTCTTGGTAAGAAGGGGAAAAGGGACGATGAGTTTCGCTGTACTTTTAATGAGTTTCATTATAAAATAAAGGTAAAATTAGACATTTCTACAACACAGCTCTACTACGATGCTGACCATGCTTTTGTTTCTGCATCTCTGCCTTCCATTAAACAGTACACAAGAGCGGCAGCCATTTCAAATCAGAGCCTGCTTTTTGTATTCGTCCCTGGCAAGGGAGCAGCTAGATTACAAAGAATGGTGTGTAATTAAGATGTTCCACTAGAACAAATCAATACATGCTACCCTGGGGGGGACTTTCTGTCTCTGTCTGCTGAGACACTGGAACCAACTCCAAGGGCTCTATTCAATCTGTATCGCTGAAGCGTTACAGATTGCGCAATAGAAATGTTAACCCTTACCTACCTTTATGTTCGATTCGGCGATGCAAGTTATGTTTCGGGTCAATTTGACCAGGCACAGTAAGCAGTGCTTAATTTGTAAATCGGGAGGTGCCGAAAACAAAAGGTGAGCGCGAGAGTGGGGGTGACCTAGGGGGCTCTGAGGTACCAGAAAATCACCATTATTATAAAGCATTGCATCACATAGTGGTATAAAGCAGTAGAGTAGAGGTGCTTGCAGAATTATTTTTGTAGCCTGGGGTCCGGGAAAAATGTGGCCTTTTATAAATGCATTTCATGCAATTCTATGTCATTTGACATGACTTGAGACTTTAGAATAATTTATTGTAATACCGCACAAATGATTGAAATGACAGGCTACTTTGACAATGACAAACTGCGATGGCCGATGCGCTCGTGCCAGAAGCCTATCTCTCTCTTGTTTACGTTGTACAACAATGCTGTTTTCTCAATAGGCCTAGTTGGAAGTAGATCAAATATTTTTCGTCACCTACAGACAGATAAGTATTTTTGTTTCAGCAGGAGCCATTTGCTTTCCAACCTGTGGTATCCCGCGATTGTATTTGAAATATTGCGAAAGGTCTGTTTTGGCTGCATGCTGTTCACTGACCTATTCGCCGCGCGTTCCCGACGCAATGCCTTGTGATTGGGCTACACACAATCCACACCTAGGCTATTTAAAAAATAAATAAGCTATTGATCCTCTGTGGCTAAATTATAGACCTACTCCTGGTGTAGTATTCTGAATTATAGACCTACTCATGCTGTAGTATTCTGAATTATAGACTCTGATCACTTTTATTCAAATTTGTACATTGCAAACAGAAAAAATTATGTTTCATGCCACGAGAGGTACCGGATCCTGTCAAATAGGTTCCAGAACGAAACAGTCCAAAACTGACAGGTGCCAGATCCTGTTCCGGCAGAATCCGGATCAAATGAAGCACTGACAGGAAGTACAGAATGCTCAGTTAGTACAGTTTCCATTTTCTACTTGTAGAATGTTTCAGATGCTCTTTCCTTGGGTTGATAGCCCCAACCGTTCAAAAGTTAGAGCCAAATGTTTGATGCATGTAAAAATACATTAATCCGTTAGATCAGAATTTGTCAAAACTCAGTTTTAGCTCACTTCAGATCAGTGTTGCTCAGCCACGTAATAGGGAAATCATACTTACAGTTGAAGTCAGAAGTTTACATACACTTAGGTTGGAGTCATTAAAACTTGTTTTTCAACCACTCCACAAATTTCTTGTTAACAAACTATAGTTTTGGCAAGTCGATTAGGACATCTACTTTGTGCATGACTCAAGTAATTTTTCCAACAATTGTTTACAGACAGATTATTTCACTTATAATTCACTGTATCACAGTTCCAGTGGGTCAGAACTTTACATACACTAAGTTGACTGTGCCTTTAAACAGCTTGGAAAATTCCAGAAAATGATGTCATGGCTTTAGATGCTTCTGATACGCTAATTGACATAATTTGAGTCAATTGGAGGTGTACCTGTGGATGTATTTCAAGGCCTACCTTCAAACTCAGTGCCTCTTTGCTTGACATCATGGGAAAATCAAAAGAAATCAGCCAAGACCTCAGAAAAAACATTGTAGACTTCCACAAGTCTGGTTAATCCTTGGGAGCAATTTCCAAACGCCTGAAAATACCACGTTCATCTGTACAAACAATAGTACGCAAGCATAAACACCATGGGACCACGCAGCCGTCATACCGCTGTCACGCCCTGACATAGAGTTGGCTAGTTGGTTTAGTCAGGGTGTGAATATCTATGTGTGGGAATTTCTATGTGGACATTCTATGTCATTGTATTTCTATGTTGGCCGGGTGTGGTTCCCAATCAGAGGCAGCTGTCGATCGTTGTCTCTGATTGGGGATCATCCTTAGGTAGCCTGGTTGCCTACCTTAGTTTTGGGATCTTGTTTGTGTTCCTGTTCGGCTTGTTGTGTGTATAGCCCTTAGGACTTCACGGTTTCGTTGTTTTGTCAAGTGTTTATTCGTCTTAATAAACATGTACGCATACCAGGCTACACCTTGGTCTGACCCGTCTCTCAACGACCGTGACAACTGCTCAGGAAGGAGACGTGTTCTGTCTCCTAGAGATTAACGTACTTTGGTGCGAAAAGTGCAAATCAATCCCAGAACAACAGAAAATAACCTTGTGAAGATGCTGGAGGAAACAGGTACAAAAGTATCTATATCCACAGTAAAACGAGTCCTATATTGACATAACCTGAAAGGCTGCTCAGCAAGGAAGAAGCCACTGCTCCAAAACCGCCATAAAAATCCAGACTACGGTTTGCAACTGCACATGGGTACAAAGATCGTACTTGTTGGAGAAATGTCCTCTGGTCTGATGAAACAAAAATAGAACTGTTTGGCCATAATGACCATTGATATGTCTGGAGGAATAAGGGGGATGCTTGCAAGCCGAATAACACCATCCCAACCGTGAAGCACGAGGGTGGCAGCATCATGCAGTGGGGGTGCTTTGCTGCAGGAGGGTCTGGTGCACTTCACAAAATAGATGGCATCATGAGGAAGGAAAATTATGTAGATATATTGAAGCAACATCTCAAGACATCAGTCAGGAAGTTAAAACTTGGTCACAAATGGGTCTTCCAAATGGACAATGACCCCAAGCATATTTCCAAAGTTGTGGCAAAATGGCTTAAGGACAACAAAGTCAAGGTATTGGAGTGGCCATCACAAAGCCCTGACCTCAATCCAATAGAAAATGTGTGGGCTGAACTGAAAAAGCATGTGCGAGCAAGGAGGCCTACAAACCTGACTCAGTTACACCAGCTCTGTCAGGAGGAATTGACCAAAATTCACCAACTTATTGTGGGAAGCTTGTGGAAGGCTACCCGAAATGTTTGACCCAAGTTAAACAATTTAAAGGCAATGCTAACAAATACTAATTCAGTGTATGTAAACTTCTGACCCACTGGGAATGTGATGAAAGAAAGAAAAGCTGAAATAAATCATTCTCTCTACTATTATTCTGACATTTCACATTCTTAACATAAAGTGGAGATCCTAACTGACCTAAGACAAGGAATTCTTACTAGGATTAAATGTCAGGAATTGTGAAAAACTGAGTTTAAATGTATTAGGCTAAGGTGTATGTAAACTTCCAACTTCAACTGTATATCTATGTGATCGGCATGGTCAAACTATTCATGTGTAGAAAAACAGCTTGTTTCTAGGACACACAGTTCAATAGTTACAAGTCAAAAGGTCAAGGGTCAAATTAACTTCAGATCAGTGTGGCTCCACCTCTGAGCCTCATAGGGAAAGCAACTTGTTTCTTGTTTGTCAAATTGAGGTGGTCAAATAACATGTCAAATTGACCCAGAACATCTGTTACTGGGTCTAATTGTTTTATTACACTTTTTATTCTGTGTTTTACAAGTTTGAGACCCGTATCTAAGAGATATTAGTTACCCTTCATCTAGTAGTATCTAAGTGACTTCAAACGGGAAAAAAAATGTCAAATTGATTAAATAGTAATGCTGAATTTCTCAAATTAATTTCTACATTAATTTCAGATTTGCAAAGAGCTATTATGTTTGACTGTGGAAAGGGGTTCACAAAGAAACACACAAAATCTCTCACACACACACTCACTCACATACTCAGACACTCACTCACTCACTCACACACTCACCACCTCCCCACTCCACACACTCACCACCTCCCCACTCCACACACTTCAGGCCCCTATCAAGCCCCCATCAAGCCCCCATCAAGCCCCCATCAAGCCCCATCAGGGCCCCTTCAGCCCCCATCAGCAGGATCAGCACAGTAAGGACACCAGGGGGTCACTGACACCTCAAGGACACCAGGGCTCCACTGACACCTCAAGGACACCAGGGGTCACTGACACCTCAAGGACACCAGGGCGCTACTGACACCTCAAGGACACCAGGGCTCCACTGACACCTCAAGGACACCAGGGCTCCACTGACACCTCAAGGACACCAGGGCGCCACTGACACCTCAAGGACACCAGGGCTCCACTGACACCTCAAGGACACCAGGGCTCCACTGAAACCTCAAGGACACCAGGGCTCCACTGACACCTCAAGGACACCAGGGCTCCACTGACACCTCAAGGACACAAGGGCGCCACTGACACCTCAAGGACACCAGGGGGTTACTGACACCTCAAGGACACCAGGGCTCCACTGACACCTCAAGGACACAAGGGCGCCACTGACACCTCAAGGACACCAGGGGGTTACTGACACCTCAAGGACACCAGGGCTCTACTGGCACCTCAAGGACACCAGAGCTCCACTGACACCTCAAGGACACCAGGGCTCCACTGACACCTCAAGGACACCAGGGCTCCACTGACACCTCAAGGACACCAGGGCTCTACTGACACCTCAAGGACACCAGGGCGCCACTGACACCTCAAGGACACCAGGGCACAACTGACACCTAAAGGACACCAGGGCTCCACTGACACCTCAAGGACACCAGGGCTCTACTGACACCTTAAGGACACCAGGGCGCCACTGACACCTCAAGGACACCAGGGCACCACTGCCACCTCAAGGACACCAGGGCGACACTGACACCTTAAGGACACCAGGGCGCCACTGACACCTCAAGGACACCAGGGCGTCACTGACACCTCAAGGACACCAGGGCTCCACTGTCACCTCAAGGACACCAGGGCTCCACTGACACCTCAAGGACACCAGGGCGCCACTGACACCTCAAGGACACCAGGGCTCCACTGACACCTCAAGGACACCAGGACGCCACTGACACCTCAAGGACACCAGGGCTCCATTGACACCTCAAGGACACCAGGGCGCCACTGACACCTCAAGGACACCAGGGGGTTACTGACACCTCAAGGACACCAGGGCTCCACTTACACCTCAAGGACACCAGGGCTCCACTGACACCTCAAGGACACCAGGGCTCCACTGACACCTCAAGGACACCAGGGCTCTACTGACACCTCAAGGACACCAGGGCGCCACTGACACCTCAAGGACACCAGGGCTCCACTGACACCTCAAGGACACCAGGGGGCCACTGACACCTCAAGGACACCAGGGTATCTGTGACAGCTTGGTGACACGAAATAAGAATTAAGAAGAAGAACAAGGGCATTGGGGTCAATCTGGGTCAATCTGGGTATGTAATTGAACAGCAGGAAATCTCCCTGATTTCTTCTTCATTTTCAAAAGGATTGTACTTCAAGGTGGCAATAAAGAAACGTGTTCAGAAACCAATCTGATGCACCTCAAAGACACTGGGTTAACAGAGGATGGCTCAACTGGCTTTTTGCCAAAGGTTATCATGCATTTAGAACATAATATAATAGTTATTTGTAATATACACGTCAAGTATCAATGGATCTACAGGAATATTCCAGAGAACATTTCATTTACGAATGGGTCCTACAAAACGCAAATACATCAGCCTTCCCAACACGTTTAGAAAGCAATCTGACGTCCCCCTCATCTCCTCTCAACACACACTGATCTAATGTCTCCTCATCTGAATACACACACCGGCAGTAAATCAGCTGTAATGTCCCCTCTCGACCATTCAACATCACAGGATATAATAGCTCATATCTATTTTCTCAATGTAAAACTAAGCCACTCCTAGCCTTCAAGAGCCAAAGAGCCTAAATTGCAAATCAACCCCAGCTGGGATTAGCATCTCCACACCAACGCACAACAGCCCCCCAGTAACCAACAGCCTCTTGGATAAATTATTATTTATGTATTAAACCGATGGCGTCCAGGCACCCATAAATAAAAGATGCAGTTCCCAGAATACATACACACACGCGCACACACACACACACACACACACACACACACTCGTACACACACACACAAGCACGCACACACACGCACACACGCAGTGTTCCCTGAGCCTGGAATAAAACCGTTTATCCTGATTTTAAACATGTTCTGGGAGGAGGGGAGCTAGTGCCTAGTGAGCACTGAGCTACAAGCCAAACCACACAAAAACACAACGTTGAATTACCAAACAAAAACGTAGGAAAAACTTTCACAGCCTTCTGAAGTATGCTCAGGTTAATGGTGATGGTGTTTAATGCTTTAGAGAATCACTACACTCACAGTAAAACAGCACGCCAACCATATGGCCCTTTGTTATATGTCACAACATAATTTGAGAGACACTTCAACAGTCATAATACAAAGGATGCTCTCAGTTTGTGAATTTGGGAGAGAGAGAGAGAGAGAGAGAGAGAGAGAGAGAGAGAGAGAGAGAGAGAGAGAGAGAGAGAGAGAGAGAGAGAGAGAGAGAGAGAGAGAGAGAGAGAGCGCGAGAGAGAGGGGGGGATCATTTAGCTATTTGATTTGTAATTTTAGGACCCCTTTAGGTATCGCAAAAACATATTTACAAATTATTTGATAAAGTATTGCACTGGTGCGTCAAAAGACTCTAGGGGGAATTATTTGGAATGACTAGACTTGTTAAATAGTATCTTGGTGTATAGCCTACATTGTGTATTACTGTTTACAGCCACCTTGTTAAAATGTGCTTTACATTTGCAAATGTGCATTCAGCAGTACATGTGTAAATGTTAATTCAGCAGTACATGTGTAAATGTTAATTCAGCAGTACATGTGTAAATGTTCACTCAACAGTACATGTGTAAATGTTCGCTAAACAGTACAAGGGTAAATGTTAATTCAACAGTACGTGTTTGTGAGTATATTAAGGCTGGAGCATGCTGATGCAGGGGGAAGAATAGGCGGCAGCTAGTCTCTCTCTGAGGACCAGCTAGCTCATTTAGAGAGCTTTGATCTGGGACATGTTAATTACTGATAGAGTCCTGCTTTTACTCTGTTACACTACCACACACACACACACACACACACACACACACACACACACACACACACACACACACACACACACACACACACACACACACACACACACACACACACACACACACACACACACACACACACACACACACACACACACACACACACACACACACACACACACACACACACACACACACACACACACACACACACAACAAATGTATTCTACTGTAGCTACCACAAAAGCATGGGGCAGCAGGCAGCCTAGCAGATAGAGCTTGCTCTTGAGCAAGGCACTGAACACTAAATTACTCCAGGGTCACGGTTGATCATGGCTGACCCTGGCCGTGACCCCACTCTCCGATGGTGTCTCAGGGGCATTTGGGATATGCAAAGAAAAAAAAAAGAAAATGTTTTTTCCTGAAATAGGACAAATATAAGCACCCACCAAATTGTATTATTATTATTATTATTATTATAATTATAATAATAATAATTATTATTATATTCCTCATGGAGCTTTACTCCAACTATTAAGCAGAGATCTTTCCTCTACTGTAGATACCACATAGACAGACAGCTTTATTCTACTGTAGATACCACATAGACAGACAGCTTTACACTACTGTAGATACCACATAGACAGACAGCTTTCCTGTACTGTAGATACCACATAGACAGACAGCTTGACTCTACTGTACTGTACCACACTAGCCTCTCCCTCTTTCTCTCTCCACCATCTTTCCCTGCCATTGTTGCCATACATGGTACAGTTGTTAGTTTCACCAGTGTGCATGCCAGTCAGTTTTTTGCTTTAGCCAACTTGTCACTGGCTTGTTTGACAAGTCAACTAGTGCATAGCTAGCGTTGTTGAATGTTGAAACAGCCTGGTACCAAAAGCCTAGAGATTCAACATCAGGACAGGGAAAGAATCAGTCTACAGTTGAATGGAAATACGTAAGATAGAACACTACATATTGGAGAGTCAACTCCTTCAGGAGAATATGTGGAAGCTCTAACGCTATTTGAAGCTCTGGGTTAAAGAGATCTTACAGACAGCTGAAGTATGATACAGGGTTTTGGTATGATACTCTCTTTCTCTCTCTATCGCTCTCGGTCTCTCCCCCCCCCCTCCCCCCTCTTTCTCTCTCTCCCACTCTCCCCCCTCTTTCTCTCTCTCCCACTCTCCCCCCTCTTTCTCTCTCTATCGCTCTCGGTCTCCCTCCCCCCCCTTCTACCCCCTCTTTCTCTCTCTCCCACTCTCCCCCCTCTTTCTCTCTCTCCCACTCTCCCCCATCTTTCTCTATCGCTCTCGGTCTAGGATAGGAGGAGGAGAGGAGGATAAGAGGATAGGAGGAGGAGAGGAGGATAAGAGGATAGGAGGAGGAGAGGAGGATAAGAGGATAGGAGGAGGAGAGGAGGATAAGAGGATAGGAGGAGGAGAGTAGGATAAGAGGATATGAGGAGAGGAGAGGAGGAGTATTCTTAGTAGGACCATTCTTTTGGCCCCTTGTAGAAGGGGGACTGAAGTGTGCGTGACACACTATTGGCTATCTATTGGCTAAAGCAGTCTTGGACTCTTGATGCCACTGTGCAGAACTCCTTGACTACAGTTTCTTAGTCAGTACACCTTGGTGCAGAACTCCTTGACTACATGTTCTTAGTCAGTACACCTTGCTGCAGAACTCCTTGACTACAGTTTCTTAGTCAGTACACCTTGCTGCAGAATCTGAAATAACACTTCCTAGTAATACAAATGGTTTAATAATAGATGGTTAGAAAACAATGGAAAAACATGGACTGCATTACACATCTCAGATAATATCATTCAACATATAGGATCAGATCAGCATTCAGCATACAGGATCAGATCAGCATTCAACATACAGGATCAGATCAGATGTCACAGTTGTCCATAACAATATCAGTAATTGTTCTTACAGTGGGGAAAAAAAGTATTTAGTCAGCCACCAATTGTGCAAGTTCTCCCACTTAAAAAGATGAGAGAGGCCTGTAATTTTCATCATAGGTACACGTCAACTATGACAGACAAAATTAGATTTTTTTCTCCAGAAATTCACATTGTAGGATTTATAATGAATTTATTTGCAAATTATGGTGGAAAATAAGTATTTGGTCAATAACAAAAGTCTGTCAATACTTTGTTATATACCCTTTGTTGGCAATGACACAGGTCAAACGTTTTCTGTAAGTCATCACAAGGTTTTCACACACTGTTGCTGGTATTTTGGCCCATTCCTCCATGCAGATCTCCTCTAGAGCAGTGATGTTTTGGGGCTGTCGCTGGGCAACACGGACTTTCAACTCCCTCCAAAGATTTTCTATGGGGTTGAGATCTGGAGACTGGCTAGGCCACTCCAGGACCTTGAAATGCTTCTTACGAAGCCACTCCTTCGTTGCCCAGGCGGTGTGTTTGGGATCATTGTCATGCTGAAAGACCCAGCCACGTTTCATCTTCAATGCCCTTGCTGATGGAAGGAGGTTTTCACTCAAAATCTCACGATACATGGCCCCATTCATTCTTTCCTTTACACGGATCAGTCGTCCTGGTCCCTTTGCAGAAAAACAGCCCCAAAGCATGATGTTTCCACCCCCATGCTTCACAGTAGGTATGGTGTTCTTTGGATGCAACTCAGCATTCTTTGTCCTCCAAACACGACGAGTTGAGTTTTTACCAAAAAGTTCTATTTTGGTTTCATCTGACCATATGACATTCTCCCAATCCTCTTCTGGATTATCCAAATGCACTCTAGCAAACTTCAGATGGGCCTGGACATGTACTGGCTTAAGCAGGGGGACACGTCTGGCACTGCAGGATTTGAGTCCCTGGCGGCGTAGTGTGTTACTGATGGTAGGCTTTGTTACTTTGGTCCCAGCTCTCTGCAGGTCATTCAATAAGTCCCCCCCTGTGGTTCTGGGATTTTTGCTCACCGTTCTTGTGATCATTTTGACCCCACGGGGTGAGATCTTGCGTGGAGCCCCAGATCGAGGGAGATTATCAGTGGTCTTGTATGTCTTCCATTTCCTAATAATTGCTCCCACAGTTGATTTCTTCAAACCAAGCTGCTTACCTATTGCAGATTCAGTCTTCCCAGCCTGGTGCAGGTCTACAATTTTGTTTCTGGTGTCCTTTGACAGCTCTTTGGTCTTGGCCATAGTGGAGTTTGGAGTGTGACTGTTTGAGGTTGTGGACAGGTGTCTTTTTTACGGATAACAAGTTCAAACAGGTGCCATTAATACAGGTAACGAGTGGAGGACAGAGGAGCCTCTTAAAGAAGAAGTTACAGGTCTGTGAGAGCCAGAAATCTTGCTTGTTTGTAGGTGACCAAATACTTATTTTCCACCATAATTTGCTAATGTCACGGATTCTGCCGAGGCTGCTCCTCCTCCTAGTTCGGGCAGGCTTCGGCGTTCGTCGTCCCCGGAGTACTAGCTGCCACCGTTGAATGTTTCTATGTTTGATTGCTTTTGTCTGTCTATTACACCTGTGTCCGTTTGTGTCTGATTACGTGTTCTATAAGTTGCCTATTTTGTATTCGTTAGGTTGTGTGTTGTTTTTCGCCTGTCCTTAGTGCTGCGTGTTTTTTCTCTGTTTTGTTGTGTTACGCATAGTTGCGTAATTGCTCGCCTCTGTTTTGTTTTGAGGCCGTTCATTGTATCTTTGCCTTGTGGTTCACAAGTAAACTTTGTTGGACTAAGCTTCGGTGTCCTGCGCCTGACTCCCACACCACATACACCTCAGCCTTGACAGAACAACACACCTGTATGGAGTCAGCAGGAGCAGTGGCGGCACCCAAGTCGCTGGAGGATCGGATCAGCGACCAAGACACCATGATCCGGCAACTTGGGGCCGCCATGAACGAGGTGTCCAACACTCTGCGCCGGTTGGTTACGGGAGAGGTGCCCACGCCTTCTCACACCATACCATCACCAACGGCCAGTCCTCCTCTCTCAGCACCGGAACCCAGTGGCATTCGGCTCTCGCTCCCGAGGGCATATGATGGTTCTGCAGCCGGGTGTCAGGGGTTCCTCCTGCAGGTGGAACTCTACCTGGCCACCATACACCCAGCGCCCTCGGGATACGAGAGCGTCTCCGCCCTCATCTCCTGTCTATCCGGCAAGGCGTTGGAGTGGGCCAACGCCGAATGGAGGGGAATAGACGCCGCTACCATCACCTACGCGGAGTTCTCTGTTCTGTTCCACCTCCGACAGGGGAAGAGGAGCGCACAGGAGTTCGCCCTGGAGTTCCGGACTCTAGCGGCGGATGCGGGGTGGAATGAGAGGGCCCTCATCGACCATTACCGGTGTAGCCTACGAGAGGACGTTCGTCGTGAGCTGGCCTGCAGGGACACCAACCTATCCTTCGACCAGTTGGTGGACATCTCCATCCGTCTCGACACCCTGCTGGCTACCCGCGGACGTCCCGAGTGGGGGTCGTCCATTCCACCCTCCAGCACCTCCGAGCCGATTCCCATGGAGCTCGGAGGTGCTGGCGCTAGAGAGAGGAGGAGAGAGAACCCGAGGGGGGCCATCCCCTGCACCAACTGTGGCCGTGGAGGACACACCGCGGCCAGGTGCTGGGGAGGGTATCCTGGGAGAAGAGACAACAGGTCACGCACTGGGGAGTCATTTCAGGTGAGTAGGCGCCCCACTTCCCCAGAGCTCTCTGTTGGTCACATGTGTATACCTGTGAGATTTCCACAGGTGGCACCTCATTCCCAGCATAAGGCGCTAGTAGATTCAGGCGCAGCTGGGAATTTTGTTGATCGTGCATTTTGTTATAGGTTAGGAATTTCCCTTCGGCCGGTAGAAGCCCCCTTTCCTGTTCATGCCCTAGACAGCCGGCCGTTGGGGTCGGGGTTGATCAGAGAAGTCACAGCACCACTTAAGATGACGACGCAGGGGGTCATGAGGAGATCATTCAGTTTTATCTGATTGACTCTCCTGCGTATCCCGTGGTGCTGGGGCTTCCTGGTTAAGCGCCCATGATCCTACCATTGCGTGGCAACAGAGGGCTCTTATGGAGTGGTCTGCCCAGTGTGTAGGGAGATGTCTAGGTGTTTCCTTAGGGGCGACCTCGGTAGAGAGTCCGAACCAAGTGCCCGCAATGCGCATTCCCCCTGAATATGAGGATTTAGCACTTATGTTCAGCAAAACGAGGGCAACACGGCTACCACCTCATAGACAGGGGGATTGTGCGATAGATCTCCAAACAGGAGCGGCACTTCCGCGGAGCAGTGTGTATCCCCTGTCTCAAGAGGAGACAGCGGCTATGGAGACTTACATAGCCGAGTCCTTGGCACAGGGATACATACGGTCCTCCACTTCCCCGGTTTCCTCTAGTTTCTTTTTTGTGAAGAAGAAGGACGGGGGGATTTGCGCCCGTGTATTGATTACCGTAGTCTCAATCAGATCACGGTTAAGTACAATTACCCTCTTCCACTGATTGCGACTATGACAGAATCATTACGCGGAGCGCGGTTCTTCACAAAGTTGGATCTCAAGAGCGCGTACAATCTGGAGCGCATTAGGGAGGGGGATGAATGGAAAACAGCATTTAGCACCACCTCGGGTCATTACGAGTATCTCGTCATGCCATACGGGTTAATGAATGCTCCTTCAGTCTTCCAATCCTTTGTTGACGAGATTTTCCGGGACATGCATGGGCAGGGTGTGGTAGTATACATCGACGACATCCTAGTGTACTCTTCTACACGAGCCGAGCATGTAGCCCTGGTGCGCCGAGTGTTGAGGAGACTGTTGGAGCATGACTTGTATGTCAAGGCAGAGAAATGCTTGTTCTTCCAGGAGTCCGTCTCCTTTTTGGGTTATCGGTTGTCCGCGTCTGGTGTGAAGATAGAGGTTGACCGTGTGTCGGCCGTGCGTAATTGGCAAACTCCAACCACTGTAAAAGAGGTGCAGCAGTTTTTGGGTTTTGCTAATTACTACCGAAGGTTTATCTGGGGCTTTGGACAGGTTGCAGCTCCCATTACGTCCCTGCTAAAGGGGGGTCTGGTTCGCTTGCAGTGGTCAGCTGAGGCGGACATTGCATTTGTCAAACTGAAAAACCTGTTCACCTCGGCTCCGGTGCTGGCGCATCCGGATCCCTCTTTACCATTCCAAGTAGAGGTAGACGCGTCCGAGGCCGGTATTGGGGCAGTCCTGTCGCAACGGTCCGGCACGCCACCTAAGCTCCGCCCCTGTGCGTTCTATTCTAAGAAGCTCAGCTCGGCGGAGCGTAATTATGACGTAGGGGACAGGGAGCTGTTAGCTGTAGTCCAGGCCCTAAAGGTGTGGAGGCATTGGCTTGAGGGGGCTCAACACCCTTTCCTCATTCTGACTGACCACCGTAACCTGGAGTACATCCGGGCAGCTAGGAGATTGAACCCTCGTCAGGCTAGGTGGAACATGTTCCTGACCCGGTTTGTTTTTAAGATCACATACATCCCAGGGTCCCAGAACGGTAAGGCAGACGCCCTGTCCCGGAGTCTTGTCTGGTGGCTCCGGTGGTGTGGGAGGTCGATGCGGAGATCGAGCGGGCACTGCGTACCGACCCTACTCCCCCCGAGTGTCCTGTGGGGCGGACGTACGTTCCGCTCGAGGTTCGTGATCGTCTTATTTATTGGGCTCATACATCACCCTCCTCTGGACATCCAGGTATTGGCCGGACAGTGCACTGCCTTAGCGTGAAATACTGGTGGCCAACGTTAGCTAAGGATGTGAGGGTTTATGTCTCCTCTTGCTCGGTGTGCGCCCAGTGTAAGGCACCTAGACATTTGCCCAGGGGAAAGTTACATCCCCTGCCCGTTCCACAACGACCATGGTCCCACCTCTCGGTGGATTTTGTGACCGACCTACCCCCCTCCCAGGGGAATACCACAATTTTGGTCGTTGTGGATCGGTTTTCCAAGGCCTGTCGTCTCCTCCCAATTCCGGGTCTCCCTACTGCCCTACAGACCGCTGAGGCCCTCTTTACCCACGTGTTCCGGCACTATGGGGTCCCCGAGGATATTGTGTCTGACCGAGGTCCCCAGTTCACCTCCAGAGTCTGGGGGGCGTTCATGGAACGCTTGGGGGTCTCGGTGAGCCTTACCTCGGGGTACCACCCAGAGAGCAATGGGCAGGTTGAACGAGTCAACCAGGATGTGGGTAGGTTTCTGAGGTCCTATTGCCAGGGCCGGCCGGAGGAGTGGTCTACGTATATCCCCTGGGCAGAGATGGCCCAGAACTCTCTCCGCCACTCCTCCACCAATTTAACACCTTTCCAGTGTGTTTTAGGGTATCAGCCGGTCCTGGCACCATGGCACGAGAGCCAGATCGAGGCCCCTGCGGTGGATGAGTGGATTCGGCGCTCGGAGGAGACGTGGGACGCTGCCCATGTCCATCTGCAGCGGGCCATCCATCGACAAAAGGCGAGCGCCGATCGCCACCGCAGTGAGGGACCGGTGTACGCACCGGGAGATCGAGTCTGGCTCTCGACTCGAAACCTGCCCCTCCGCCTGCCCTGCCGGAAGCTGGGTCGGCGGTTTGTGGGGCCCCTTTAAAGTCCTGAGAAGATTGAACGAGGTGTGTTACAGGTTACAACTGCCTATTGATTACAAGAATATTAACCCCTCGTTCCATGTGTCTCTTCTCAGGCCGGTGGTAGCTGGCCCACTCCAAGAAGATGAGATAGGAGAGACCCCTCCGCCCCCTTTGGACATCGAGGGGGCACCGGCGTACAGGGTCCGGACCATCTTGGACTCGAGGCGCCGGATGAGTGGTTTCCAGTATCTCGTGGAGTGGGAGGGGTACGGTCCGGAGGAATGTTGCTGGGTGCCTAGGAGGGACATCCTAGATCCATCCCTCCTGACTGAGTTCCACCGTGGGCATCCCACGCGCCCGGGTCCGCGTCCTCCTGGCCGTCCCCGAGGCCGGGGTCGGCGCACGGCTGGAGCCGCGCGTCAAGGGGGGGGGTACTGTCACAGATTCTGCCGAGGCTGCTCCTCCTCCTAGTTCGGGCAGGCTTCGGTGTTCGTCGTCCCCGGAGTACTAGCTGCCACCGTTGAATGTTTCTGTGTTTGATTGCTTTTGTCTGTCTATTACACCTGTGTAAACTTTGTTGGACTAAGCTTCGGTGTCCTGCGCCTGACTCCCACACCACATACACCTCAGCCTTGACAGCTAATAAATTCATAAAAAATCCTACAATGTGATTTTCTGGATTTTTTTCCCTCAATTTGTCTGTCATAGTTGACGTGTACCAATGATGAAAATTAAAGGCCTCTCTCATCTTTTTAATTGGGAGAACTTGCACAATTGGTGGCTGACTAAATTATTTTTTCCCCCACTGTATACAGCACATAAGCAATGTCATATACATATACGAGGGCGGCAGGTAGCTTAGTGGTTAAGAGCGACTAGGTGAAAAATCTGTCGATGTGCCCTTGAGCAAGGCACTTAACCCTAATTGCTCCTGTAAGTCGCTCTGGATAAGAGCGTCTGCTAAATTACCAATTTTTTATATACAACAGTCACGTAATGGAACCATGCTTCTGGCAAACACAACCCATTTCACAGTGAGTCTTCAACGTTGCATATAGTCTTCAAACGCCGTAGGTGACAAGAATCTGAACAATCTCTTGCTATCCTGCCAAGATAGTGTTTATTCATTTCCTGATTTCACAATGTTGCAGCTATCAGACCAACCAGTAAAGTCATCAATAATAACACAGGGTGAACGGCGCCAGCTTCGTAAAGGTTAACTCTCGTGGGTAGTAAAAACTGCCTCCTCAGCTCAGTGCTCTCCCTCCCACAGTCTCTACTTCACTGCTGGGTAGGAGCAGTCTGGATTCTGGGCTCTGGGGTGGGCAGAACAGTGCCGTGCTGTTCCTGAAATATGAATCCACCTGACAGACAGGTCTGCCTACACCTGGCGTGACGGACTCAGGGGGCTGCAGGATGGCAGAGAGAGACCAGAGGTCAGGGGTCAGGGTTGTCTGGCACGGCAGAGACGACACGCACACACACACACACACACACACACACACACACACACACACACACACACACACACTGACACACACACACACACACACACACACAAACTGACGCACACACTGACACACACAAACACACACACACACTGACACACACACACTGACACACACACTGACACACACACACACTGACACACACACACACACACACACTGACACACACACACTGACACACACGCTGACACACACAAACACACACAGACACACACACACACACACACACTGACACACACACTGACACACACTGACACTGACACACACATACACACACTCACACACACTGACACGCACATTGACACACACACTGACACACACACTGACACACTGACACACACACACACACACACACTGACACACACACACTGACATACACACTGACACACACACACACACACCGACACACACACACACACACACAAACACACTGATACACACAGTGACACACACTGACACACACTGACACACAAACACACACACACACACAAACACACACACTGACACGCACATTGACACACACACACACACACACACACACACACACACTGACACACACACACTGACACACACACTGACACACTGACACACACACACACTGACAACACACACACACACACACACACACACACACACACACACACACACACACACACACACTGACACACACACTGACACACACACACTGACACACACACTGACACACACACTGACACACTTACACACACACACATTGACACACACACTGACACACACACACACACACTGACACACACACTGACACACACACACACACTGACAAACACATTGACACACACACACACACACACACTGACACACACACACACTGACACGCACGCTGACACACACACACACTGACACACACACTGACACACACACTGACACACACACACACACACACACTGACACACACACACACACACTGACACGCACACTGACACAAACACACACTGACACACAAACACACACTGACACACACTGACACACACACACACACACACACACACACACACACACTGACACACACACTGACACACACACTGACACACACACACACACACTGACACACACACACACACACACACACACACACTGACACACACACTGTGTATAACACAGAAGCTAAGTGCTAACAGAGTCCAGATACGTAAGGGAAGACAACAGCTAGCAGAGACCACATTTGTATATATTCATCTACACTGTATTTGTATATATTTATCCTACTTGTTCTACTTTCTGCAGTTTGCAGAAACAGTACACAGAAGCCTCTCCTAGAGTCAGGGGTGTGTGTGGAGAATGTGAAAAAAAGTGACACACACCCCTGCGGGACACCTCTGGTTCCTATGCGTGTGTCACTCGAGGAGCCAAGGCGCTATTCCAACGTTCGTCCAGGTCCCCAGGACGATGCCTTCAAAAACCCAGCTTCTAGGGCAACGTTGAGCGCTGTTACCATCAAGTAGGGTAGGGTTGCAGGGTGTTGTGATGGGCTCCGGCTCCGAGGATCACGGGTTCAATCCCAAACCTTAACCGTTACCTTAACCATTCTGAATGAATGCCTAAACTTAACCATAGAAATCTGACGTTTATCCCTCCCCCTGGACTTAAGTCAAACCATGTCAAGCCACACACGGAAGCCAGAGGTGTCCCACCGGGCCCTGTCACATTCTCCTCCACTAGAAGCCAGTCAGAGTGAAATGTCTTGTCCTGTCAGTGAAATGTGAAGCCATCCCAGAGCAGGGAGCTGGGAGGGCATCCCTGTGTCTTGCCTGGGGCCTAGCAGGGGACACACAATGGGACAGACACACACGCAAGCAGGGAACACAAACATACATATACGTACACAAACACACACAAACACACACACACTCTGTACCGGTACCCCCTGTATATAGCCTCCCTACTGTTCTTTTATTTTACTGCTGCTCTTTAATTATTCGCTATTTTTTACTTAACACTTTATTTTATTTTCTTAAAATTGCATTGTTGGTTAGGGGCTTGTAATTCAGCATTTCACTGTAAGTGAAAGTAAGCATTTCATCTCTTTAAGGAATACCTGGAATAGTATAAAGTAATCCTTCTTCCCCCACCCCCCAAAAAAATATAAAAAAATTAATAGAAGTGGGTTGTCCCACTGGCTTTCATAAGGTGAATGCACCAATTTGTAAGTAGCTCTGGATAAGAGCGTCTGCTAAATGATGTAAATGTAAATGTGAGGTTTACACCTGTTGTATTCGACACGTGGCAAATACAATTTGATTTGATTTGATTATGGGGCTTAACAGTGAGTCCTCTCCTTCTCCTGACGGCCCTGTGTGCTACACAGTCTTCAGTCTGAAGCATCTGTTATTTTTTTGGCGCGTCCCAAATGACTCCCTATTCCCTATGTAGTGCACTACTTTTGAGTAGAGCCCTATGGGCTCTGGTCAAAAGTAGTGCACTATATAGGGAATAGGGAGTCATTTGGGACGCACCCTTAAGGCTGTCTCATGCTTCCCGGTCAAAACGTGGTGCACAGGTTTGCGCATATATTATGATGAGATTTTGTGACGTTTTTGTTCGTTTTGGTGTTTTGCATGTTTGTTTTTTTCCGGCTGTTCGCGCAAACAATATTTTTCCAAGAGGCATGTCGAAGTTTGGTAGCCGAAGTCTACACCCCTTCGACTGTGATTGGTCAACAGCACTACTCTTAGTAGGAGTGGGAACTACGGACGGGATTCTTCAATGAAGTGTTTGTTGTCATTCAACGAGAGACGACTAGTTTTCATGCACATTTTTTCACTTGGGAAATACTGCACCAGAAATCTTAGTTAGATGTACAATTGCATGGCTAAAACCTCCTCTGCAAAAACAGATTTCTTGATTCATCTTATATTAATTTAGATTATTTTGAGGATGTATTACTGGATATGTTGTTGCTACGGTGTCTCAAGAGGGACAAACAATAATATTGCCACTTTTTTCTCTGTTTTCAAGCAAAATATATATTTAAGAGGGTATGCGAGGCACAGACTAGCCGGGTTCTGCTAGGAGCAAACAGAACCTAGTATGCAGGCGCCTTTAGTGTCTTTGAGGGCTGGTTGTTGTGGTGCTGCTGGTTGAACTGGAGCGGAGCAAAGCCTGGCTGCTCAGTGCTGCTGCTGCTGCTGACTCAAATCCCAGGCGTCTTTTAGAGCTCTCTGAGGCTTTGGCAGAGCAGAGTCTGTTGACCATCCACACAGAGAGCCTGGTGATGCGTCCAAAATGGCACCCCTGTTTGCTATACATTATATAACATTTCAATAGAGGTCTATTAGGTTTTGCAGTGGACATGGAGAGCATGATGTGCTTCTCCTGAGAGAGAGAAATTATCACTTTAATACTAGCATGTCTAGCAAGTCTAAAAACAGGACAGTGATTTGGTTATAACCCAATTTTCACTTGCATGTTTAATAAGCATACGTGTTAACAGCATATTTGCTTTAATTGAACAACGGCGGTGGGGGGTTAAGTTGGGAGATGGCTGTGCAGGCAATACGGGAAAGGGCTGTATTTTGTTGTCTAACAAACGCATGACAAAGGAATGTGCAAAGGTTTGTAATAGTCAGTGATGTAGAGGTAAAACAAAGTAACACTCCCTATACCTTTAATGCATTTTCCTGAAAAAAAGGTAGATAAACGCTCGCACAAAAATAAAAAAAAGGTGTGTAAACAGCATTTACCCTCAACTACACCCCTGTTGATAGGGTTCTGTACTGTACTCACCAGTGCCAGTGTTTCTTAGACCATTATGTTAGCGGTGATAAGGTTCTGTCCTGTCCTGTCGGATGCGCATTGTTCCCGATGCCAGGCTCCCTGAAGGGTACCCGCAGTGTGGTGCCCAGACTCCTGAAGCCCTCCTTCAGATAATGCTGCTTGTATTATCCACCAGGTCCTGTGTGGTGAACAACACAGACAGGAAATAGATAACCTGATAGTGCCGATTTGTAACGTTTAAAGTTAGGGAGGAGGATTAAAAGCCATGTTGTCAACTGTTGACCAACTATAGGCCCAAGTCAGAGGGAATCATGTACACATACACCAGTGGAGGCTCCTCAGAGGAGGAAGGGGAGGACCATCCTCCTCAGTGAATTTCAGAAAAATTAAAATAGTGAAACATTAAAAAAAGTTATCATTTTTAGATAAAACAATACTAAATATATTCACATGTCCAAATCATGGATTAAAAAGACACTGTTTTGCAATGAAGGTCTACAGTAGCCTCAGCAGCACTCTGTAGGGTAGAACCATGGTGTAGCCGGAGGACAGCTAGTTTCCGTCCTCCTCTGGGTACATTGACATCAATACAAAACCTAGGAAGATCATGGTTCTCACCTCCTTCCATAGACTTACACAGTAATTATGACGACTTCTGGAGGACGTCCTCCAATCTATCAGAACTCTTGCAGCATGAACTGACATGTTGTCAACCCCATGAAAGGATCAGAGAATTAATTTAGTACTGAAAGCAAAACTACAGCTAGCTAGCACTGAAGTGCATAAAATGTGATCAGTAGTTAACTCAGAGAGAAAGACAATAGTTGAACAGTTGGATCAAGTTAATTTCTTAAATTAAGAAGAGAGAGAGAGTCAGTTATATTTTGTGTTTTTTCCCCCACTTTCACTTAGCTAGCGAATGCAGCTAGCTAGTTTAACCTACTCAAACACCAAGCTCAAACAGAGAGGGATGCTATGTTAGCTAGCTGGCTAAGGTTATCCAACACTGGAACTCTTCCAAGTCAAAGTAAGCTTACAGTTTTATTAATATATTGCCACCGGGGCCTGCCGGTGTAATTGCTAAACTGCTAAATGTACACTGTACTGCATGATTGTAGTGGGTTTACTAACGAGTTAGTTCTAGTAGCCATGTTGACGTTAGCTAATATGGGTGACAACGATGTAGGCTGTGTGTAGAGGTTAGCGGTTATGGTATGAAGGTTTGGCTTGGAAAGTTTTTTTTTTGTCTGGTTACAGACAGCTGTTGTGCACTATAGTCCACAAGCGAAGGGAAAAGGTGAGGAGGAAAGCACGTAGATGCGAGATGGAATTATACAACGAGCAAAGTAATCATGCTGTTTGTATGTGGCTGCTATGAAAGTGAACTGTGTGTGCGGGTGATCAGTGGTGTATTCATTCTTCCGATTCTGTTGAACAACTTAAAAGGAAACAAACGGAACGAAACGGGCATAAGAGTACCCGAATTAGTCCAATAGAAACTCTAGTTTGCAACTGTTTGGACTAATGATTGCACCCTAGATCAGCTAGATGCAGGCAATAGTGTGCAAGGCGGTATTGAATGTATCACTGTCTGTCACCTTGATTACTAAAGTTTTTGTCTCGACCCGTGCACCTACGTTGTAAACTTTAGTTCGTAGGCTAGGTTATAGCAACCTCATGATGGGTATAGGGAAAGTTTGAGTATCATTTAGTAGACTAAACCTATCCGTGTTACATTGAGCTGGGTGAATGGAATATGAATGACAGTCATCCAGTATGCTATAATATAAATAAGGCTCATTAAGAAAAATACATGTTCTCCCTAATCTGAAACGGCACCGACCGCTACTGACATACAGGTAGGATTAGACATGAGATAGTTTTGCTGCCCTGTTATGCCATAATGTATGTTCTCCCAAAGAATGAGCAAATCACATTTGACCAGGGGCGTAGGTACTGCTCACATGTGCTCTTTCCTTGTCAGTGTTCCAAACGGGACATTATTTGTCTTTTTACTTAAACATGCAAACACCTTCAGATAGAATTCATAGCAAGCAGTGCACTGGGTTAGTCAGATTTGATTAAATATAACAGAACAGATTAACTGGAATGACATTCACTCTCATGGGATGGGGTGGCCAAAAATAACTAACTGAAAGCCACACCCCCAGTAAGCCACGATTATGACTGCATTGAGGCATATGTCACTGATCTACTATGGCTATAGGCAACATACCACTGCCTATTTAATTTGTTTATTTTGCGAACAAGACAGCTCATAATCCAGTCAAACAACTATATTTCAGCTTTAATTAGCTTTAAAAATACTACATTCTCTCTCAGCGTCATGGAAAAATGTGTAGAATAGCATGAGATGAGCTATAAAACTGCACGTTTTTCTCTTTGCCCCATGGCAAAATGTTAAAGATTTCAGGAAGTTAGCTGCTTTCCCCAAAAAAAGGCCCACCCAAATTTGTGCAGGCCCACCTACCAATGGATTTCTGGCTATGCCACTGCATGAGCGGCCCTTAACAAAGGCCCATGCCTACTTTATTATGGATGAGGACAATTCCATGACGTTGCAAAATGAGTTATACATAATGAATATACACCACCGGTCAAATGTTTTAGAACACCTACTCATTCAAGGGTTTTTCTTTATTTTTACTATTTTTTTCATTGTAGAATAGAAGACATCAAAACTATGAATAACACATATGGAATCATGTAGTAACCATAAAAAAGTCTTAAACAAATCAAAATATATTTTATATTTGAGATTCTTCAAAAAACCCACCCTTTGCCTTGATGACAACTTTGCACACTCTTGGCATTCTCTCAGCCAGCTTCATGAGGTAGTCACCTGGAATGCATTTCAATTAACAGCTGTGCCTTGATAAAAGTTAATTTGTGGAATATATTTCCTTCTTAATGCGTTTGAGCCAATCAGTTGGGTTGTGACAAGGTATACAGAAGATGGTATTTTACCAAATAGGGCTAAGTCCATATTATGGCAAGAACAGCTCAAATAAGCAAAGAGAAATGACAGTCCATCATTACTTTAAGACAAGAAAGTCAGTCAATACGGAAAATGTCAAGAACTTTGAAAGTTTCTTCAAGTGCAGTCGATAAAACCATCAAGCACTGTGATGAAACTGGCTCTCATGAGGACCGCCACAGGAATGGAAGACCCAGAGTTACCTCTGCTGCAGAGGATAAGTTCATTAGAGTTACCAGCCTCAGAAATTGCAGCCCAAATAAATGCTTCACACATCTCAACATCAACTGTTCAGAGGAGACTGTGTGAATCAGGCCTTCATGGTCAAATTGCTGCAAAGAAACCACTACTAAAGGACACCAATAAGAAGAAGAGACTTGCTTGGGCCAAGAAACACGAGCAATGGACATTAGACAGCTGGAAATGTGTCCTTTGGTCTGATCCAAATTTGAGATTTTTGGATCCAACCGCTGTGTCTTTGTGAGACGTGTTGTGGGTGAGCGGATGATATCTGCATGTGAATTTCCCACCGTAAAGAATGGAGGAGGAGGTGTTATGGCGTGGGGGGTGCTTTGCTGGTGACACAGTCGTTGATTTATTTAGAATTCAAGGCACGCTTAACCTGCATGGCTACCACAGCATTCTGCAGCGATACGCCATCCCATCTGGTTTGGGCTTAGTGGGACTATCATTTGTTTTTCAACAGGACAATGACCCAACACACCTCCATGCTGTGTAAGGGCTATTTTACCAAGAAAGAGAGTGATAGAGTGATGCATTAGATTACCTGGCCACCACAATCCCCCGAGCTCAACCAAATTGAGATGGTTTGGGATGAGTCGGACCGCAGAGTGAAGGAAAAGCAGCCAACAAGTGTTCAGCATATGTGGGAACTCCTTCAAGACTGTTGGAAAAGCATTCCAGGTGAAGCTGTTTCAGAGAATGCCAAGAGTGTGCAAAGCTGTCATCAAGGCAAAGGGTGGCTATTTGAAGAATATCAAATCTAAAATATATTTTGATTTGTTTAACACTTTTTTGGTTACTAAATGATTCCAGTTCATACTGTATATGTACTCAGATTACTTGTATTAAACTGTGAGGAACTCTGAGAGACAACTGTTTGTTAAGCTACATTATCTCTGCCAGGCCTCCAATCTTCTGGGAAGACTTTTGATAAAGAAATGTGTGAGAAAGATATGACTAAAATGTCACACCCTAATAATGTATCACTAATTAGTAGACTAGAGCTTAGAGAGTTAATCAAATGTGTTTATATCACAGCAACAGAGTATTTGTGTCTTGTAATTAGGCAAGCAGAAGTGTAAAACGATTGAAACCAAATAACAGGACACTGGTTCCCAAAACACACAGGGAAAGGGGAGTGAAGAGGCTTGCAGGATATTGTGAGGACGTGATAACAAAAAAATGCAGCCTGCCCGAGCAAAGAGTAGACTATGATGAGAACACATGTGTGTGTGTGTGTGTGTGTGTGTGTGTGTGTGTGTGTGTGTGTGTGTGTGTGTGTGTGTGTGTGTGTGTGTGTGTGTGTGTGTGTGTGTGTGTGTGTGTGTGTGTGTGTGTGTGTGTGTGTGTATGTGTGTGTGTGTGACCTGATGGTCAGGAGAGCAGAGGAATATCACATGAGCTAAACCCAGGAGTGATCTTACAAGATGTGTACGGTGGAAAAATACAACCCGCCTAAAGCAGGGTGGTTTTTTTCCTCTGACGTGTGTGTATAAAAAGATTGTACGACCAGAGCGCTCTCAATGAATAAAGGCTGACCATTGCAGGATTGGGTCTTTGTTTTAATTAATTTCTAGGAATTATTCAAATATTTAAGAAGTGTTTGACTTCAACCATTGAGATAACAAAATTCTCGTGACACCTTTCCACTAGTTGTTGGAACATTGCGGTGGGGACTTGCTTCCATTCAGCCACAAGAGCATTAGTGAAGTCGGGCACTGATGTTGGGCGATTAGGCCTGGCTCGCAGTTGGTGTTCCAATTCATCCCAAAGGTGTTCGATGCGGTTGAAGTCAGGGCTCTGTGCAGGCCAGTCAAGTTCTTCCACACCGATCTCGACAAATCATTTCTGTATGGACCTCGCTTTGTGCACGGGGGAATTGTCATCCTGAAACAGGAAAGGGCCTTCCCCAAACTGCTGCCACAAAGTTGGGAGCACAGAATCGTCTAGAATGTAATTGTATGCTGTAGCGTTAAGATTTCCATTCACTGGAACTAAGGCGCCCAAACTGTGAAAACAGCCCCAAACCTTCATTCCTCCTCCACCAGACTTTACAGTTGGCACTATGCATTGGAGCAGGTAGCGTTCTCCTGGCATCCGCCAAACCCAGATTAGTCCGTCAGACTGCCAGATGGTGAAGCGTGATTCACTCCAGAGAACGCGTTTCCACTGCTCCATAGTCCAATGGTGGCGAGCTTTACACATCGCCAGCCCACGCTTGGCATTGTGCATGGTGATATTAGGCTTGTGTGCAGTTGCTCGGCCATGCAAATACATTTCATGAAGCTCCTGATGAACAGTTATTTTGCTGATGTTACTTCCAGAGGCAATTTGGAACTCGTTAGTGAGTTTTGCAATCGAGGACAGACTATTTCTACGCGCTACATGTTTCAGTACTTGGCGGCCCCGTTCTGTGAGCTTGTGTGGCCTATCACTTCGCGGCTGAGCCGTTGTTGCTCCTAGATGTTTCCACTTCACAATAACAGCACTTACAGTTGACCTTGGCAGCTCTAGCAGAAATTTGACGAACTGACTTGTTGGAAAAGTGGCGTCCTATGACGGTGCCACGTCGAAAGACACTGAGCTCTTCAGTAAGACCATTCTGCTGCCAATGTTTGTCTATGGAGATTGCATGGCTGTGTGCTCGATTTTATACACCTGTCAGCAATGGGTGTGGCTGAAATAGCCAAATCCACTAATTTGAAGGTGTGTCCACATACTTTTGTATATATAGTGTATCAGGCTATTCAAAAGGCACTCAACTTGGATCCATAATCTCTAGTCTCATAGACCATATCATGTTTTGGACCCAGGCCCAGAAAGACAACTAGAGTCTCAATGGTTAACTGTCATGATGTCTCTGTTCAGTTAGCCATTGAGACTTTGTTTTGGGTCTGTGTCTCCAGTTGTTCTGTCAAAAGTAAGTAGCCTTGGCTTGGGCAAGCCTGAACAGCAGTCTATCCTCCTGTATCGTGAGGTATCTTGATGTAGAAGTACACCCCCTGGACAGGACGCTACCCAGGTAGCACAAAATGTTTTGAGAACCATATGTTTCGTAGAGCTTGGTGAGAGTGTGCTTGTCCTATGGTTATTATACAACCTTCCCACAACTTTCTGGGAATGGTGCAGGATAGTTGTTTGGCTTTGGAACATTCTCAGAACATTTGTGACTCGTTTCAGGAAACTACGCATATGTCGCGCGTCACTACTGCACAGGAGAGCCATTTGAAAGTGAACTTTTATTTTATTTATCAAAATGCATTTTTGGGCAGAAATGCCTTCTGGAACATGTGAACTTTCATGTGCCTTAATAACAAACTTGTATGCCATCTGTAAATATGAATAAAATTGTTAAATTACTAGTTGGTTTAGCCACGGCAAAAGACATTAACCTTCCCGCTAGCCATGATTGGTTGAGATAATGAGTGGGCTGGACATGCCGAGAGATGATTCGGATTGGTCTGCCATGTAACACGCTTCTGTCTATAACATGAGCTGGTCAGTATGTGTAGGTAATCCTTTCTAATGCAACTTTTTTTGAAAGATATCACGTAGTAGAACTGCATAAGTGTTGCTCTCCACTTTCTGGAGGACCAAGTTTTGAAATTAGGAGAATTAGAGTATGATAGCTAAGGATATGGAGACAATTCTGGTGTTTGATTGCAAATATGCAGACGGAGTCGAAAAGAGAACACATAGAAGGATGTTGTGTAAAACACCTGTCTCCGGATTACATCTTCAAACTAAGGGCAACCATGGCATCCGTGACAGAGAGGGAGAAGCGTCCATCCATGTATAGGGATAAGATAGTCTAGCTAGCTACATTTACAGATATTACACATTTTAAATTTTGTCAGAAAGTCATTTTCATTTCAAGTTAAAGTGTACTGTTAGCTAGCTAGCTAACGTTAGCTGGCTGGCTCACTAGCTAACGTTACGTGTATGATCTGTGTAGTAATATTATTCGTATCTCAGAGCCATTTGCATAGCTAGTTACAGCCTAATGTTAGCTAGCTAACATTGAACCTGGTTTGTTAGCTACCTGCAGATTCATGCAGGGTAGTAATGTTATGAGTTGGGATTATGGTTCATTGTTTTGCTAGCTAGCTACGTGCCTAAACAAAAGACTCCACTATACAAGTAACCATTTCAATAGAATGTTCATGATTTCAATGCAACAACTGTCAATAGACGTAGCTGGTAAATTCGCACTGGCTATCTACTCCGATTTCAGAGCACTCTCGTCTGAGTGTGCCAGAGCGCAGAATAACTGATTAATTTACGAACGCTCAACACCCGTTGAATATGGCCGGTGTCAGTAAACATTGGCAAAAAAACGTAATTAAATTGTTGCCAGTGTGGTGTCTGACACAACGATGCTGATCTATGCTGTGATGATAAGAAGTCCGCTTACACTGTACATTGATTATAAAGATTTTATTGTATCAAAGATCACAGTATCAATTTACAGACATCTGCAGATATCTGGAGAACAACGACCCAAAATAATATGTTGCGCTGTCCTCCTTTGTCTCAACCAAGTATTTATATCCTATGTAACATAATATGGCGTGATTTTAATAGACCAATCCCCGGCCTCTACATAGCAGACTCTCCTCTATTCCAAGAAACCTATGTAGTAATGCTTTCCAGATGTTTCAGCAAAGCAGAGTAGAGTTCATCCATTACACCATTTGCAAATGTCAGCAAAATCATAAACTGTTTAGATACTACACCAGCAGCACAGCTGCAGTCACCAACGCTCTGGATAACATAAAAACAGTCTAACCAGCTCTTCTAGGGTGAGTAAAATGGTCAGAGTGAGCTGTTCTCTCATTTGTGTCTGGAAGAAGCTAGCAAGCTAGCCAACGTTAGCCAGTTAGCTTGGATGCTTGACTGCTGTTGTTAGGTCAGAACGCTCGGATTAACCCTACTACTCAGCCAGAGCGTCCAGTGTGCGTTCTGAACGCTCCCGAGAGTGAAACGCTCAGAATTTACGAACGGACAATCTGACAATGGTCTGAGTTTCCGAACGCCCCCAGAGCACACTCTGGCACTGCAGATTAAATTTACGAACACACCCATAGTATAAACTAAGCTTTGTATGTGTAAAAAGAAAAAAACTGGCATGCTAGCTCCCTCCCCCATCCCTCCCTCATCCCTCCCTCATCCCTTTTCCTCTTCTCTTCTCCTCACCTCTTCTATAAATCCTAGACAACGAGGCAGAATGAGACCAACACACTGACACACACACACGCAGCTCCAGTTGATCACAGCTCCAGAGCAGACAACACCGCTGGGTGGTTAGATTTGTACAGCATCTAAAACAACATTTAACACAAAATATCTGATGATTCTCCTGTCTGAATACCAGAACAGTGGGAGCCCTCCCTGACTGACTATCACTGAGAGACTAACTATTGTGTTAAATGTACCTCTTCAAGCTGGACTGAGACTGTCTGACTAGGGGTTCATCAAAATCCTTAGGATAAAGTCTCTCACCAGACTACCTGAGTCAGCTTTTATCAAGGAACGCAAACCCAGCTTTATGAAATCAGTACATTTCTCTCCAGATTTGGTAGTAGGTGATAGGGATGTCTATAATGTCAATCTAAGATCCAGTCCTGAAGTTAAGGGCATGTTGTCTATAATGTCAATCTAAGATCCAGTCCTGAAGTTAAGGGCATATTGTCTATAATGTCAATCTAAGATCCAGTCCTGAAGTTAAGGGCATGTTGTCTATAATGTCAATCTAAGATCCAGTCCTGAAGTTAAGGGCATATTGTCTATAATGTCAATCTAAGATCCAGTCCTGAAGTTAAGGGCATGTTGTCTATAATGTCAATCTAAGATCCAGTCCTGAAGTTAAGGGCATGTTGTCTATAATGTCAATCTAAGATCCAGTCCTGAAGTTAAGGGCATGTTGTCTATAATGTCAATCTAAGATCCAGTCCTGAAGTTAAGGGCATGTTGTCTATAATGTCAATCTAAGATCCAGTCCTGAAGTTAAGGGCATGTTGTCTGTAATGTCAATCTAAGATCCAGTCCTGAAGTTAAGGGCATGTTGTCTATAATGTCAATCTAAGATCCAGTCCTGAAGTTAAGGGCATGTTGTCTATAATGTCAATCTAAGATCCAGTCCTGAAGTTAAGGGCATGTTGTCTATAATGTCAATCTAAGATCCAGTCCTGAAGTTAAGGGCATGTTGTGGATAGGGCTGTTACGGTGACCGTATTACCGCCACACCGGCGGTCATGAGTCATGATGTTTAGTCACGATAATTAGGCTTCTCCAAGCTCTGATGCTGCTGCTGGTCATTAGTAGCCTACCAAACTTGCTAACTGCCTGGTACTCAGCACTCTATTGTCCCTCTAATCACTCTGACATCAATGCAAATGTAATCGAAAATCTAATCAAACACTTCATGAGAGCTCATGAGCTCATGTTGCGCAACATTTCTATAGGCTATGCAATTGCGCGAGAAAACAGAGTGATGGCCTCTACTAAAGGAGGATCCCATCAGCTTTCTATAGGCTAGGCCTACTATATTTATTTCTCAACTTTCCTAATATTAAGCACATTGCTTCTCTTTACAACAGGAGTATAGCCTACCTGGCTGGCATGAAAATGAACCACTGGAAAAGCGTCCTCCATTCGCTATTGAAGTGTATAGATGACATGTATTTTTTCCCCCTGCCCCAGTTTTTGATACAGGTGCATGATAATGGTCAATTCTAAATCAAAACATATTTCACACATATATTATTTAATAAATGTAAAGATTAAATCAAGAACAGTCTGATGGGTGACAATATTAGCCTATCACTTGTGAATGACATAGTATCACTTGTGAATGACATAGTATCACTTGTGAATGACATAGTATCACTTGTGAATGACAAAGTATCACTTGTGAATGACATAGTATCACTTGTGAATGACAAAGTATCACTTGTGAATGACATAGTATCACTTGTGAATGACATAGTATCACTTGTGAATGACATAGTATCACTTGTGAATGACATAGTATCACTTGTGAATGACATAGTATCACTTGTGAATGACATAGTATCACCTGTGAATGACATAGTATCACTTGTGAATGACATAGTATCACCTGTGAATGACATAGTATCACTTGTGAATGACATAGTATCACTTGTGAATGACATAGTATCACTTGTGAATGACATAGTATCACTTGTGAATGACATAGTATCACTTGTGAATGACATAGTATCACTTGTGAATGACATAGTATCACTTGTGAATGACATAGTATCACTTGTGAATGACATAGTATCACTTGTGAATGACATAGTATCACTTGTGAATGACATAGTATCACTTGTGAATGACATAGTATCACTTGTGAATGACATAGTATCACTTGTGAATGACATAGTATCATTTGTCAATGACATAGTATCACTTGTGAATGACATAGTATCACTTGTGAATGACATAGTATCACTTGTGAATGACATAGTATCACCTGTGAATGACATAGTATCACTTGTGAATGACATAGTATCACTTGTGAATGACATAGTATCACTTGTGAATGACATAGTATCACTTGTGAATGACATAGTATCACTTGTGAATGACATAGTATCACTTGTGAATGACATAGTATCACTTGTGAATGACATAGTATCACTTGTGAATGACATAGTATCACTTGTGAATGACATAGTATCACTTGTGAATGACATAGTATCACTTGTGAATGACATAGTATCACCTGTGAATGACATAGTATCACTTGTGAATGACATAGTATCACTTGTGAATGACATAGTATCACTTGTGAATGACATAGTATCACTTGTGAATGACATAGTATCACTTGTGAATGACATAGTATCATTTGTGAATGACATAGTATCACTTGTGAATGACATAGTATCACTTGTGAATGACATAGTATCACTTGTGAATGACATAGTATCACTTGTGAATGACATAGTATCACTTGTGAATGACATAGTATCACTTGTGAATGACATAGTATCACTTGTGAATGACATAGTATCACTTGTGAATGACATAGTATCACTTGTGAATGACATAGTATCATTTGTGAATGACATAGTATCACTTGTGAATGACATAGTATCACTTGTGAATGACATAGTATCACTTGTGAATGACATAGTATCACTTGTGAATGACATAGTATCCCTTGTGAATGACATAGTATCACTTGTGAATGACATAGTATCACTTGTGAATGACATAGTATCACTTGTGAATGACATAGTATCACTTGTGAATGACATAGTATCACTTGTGAATGACATAGTATCACTTGTGAATGACATAGTATCACTTGTGAATGACATAGTATCACTTGTGAATGACATAGTATCACTTGTGAATGACATAGTATCACTTGTGAATGACATAGTATAATTTGTGAATGATGCCCAGCTTGTGTGCAGTAAGGCGAGAAACAGCACAAGCCTTTTTTTGCAACTTTTTCAAATCATAGTCACACACCTCGCGTCGCCTAGCCCACCTCGTGTAGCCCAGCCCACCTCGTGTAGCCTAGCCCACCTCATGTAGCCTAGCCCACCTCGTGTAGCCCAGCCCACCTCGTGTAGCCCAGCCCACCTCGTGTAGCCTAGCCCACCTTGTGTAGCCCAGCCCACCTCGTGTCGCCTAGCCCACCTCGTGTAGCCCAGCCCACCTCGTGTAGCCTAGCCCACCTCGTGTAGCCTAGCCCACCTCGTGTAGCCTAGCCCACCTCGTGTAGCCTAGCCCACCTCGTGTAGCCTAGCCCACCTCGTGTAGCCTAGCCCACCTCGTATAGCCTAGCCCACCTCGTGTAGCCTAGCCCACCTCGTGTAGCCTAGCCCACCTCGTGTAGCCTAGCCCACCTCGTGTAGCCTAGCCCACCTCATGTAGCCTAGCCCATAGGTCTATATGTTTTGATAAGGTTTGTATCACAACTAAAGTGGCCAACTGACTTCTTAAAATGAAGCACATTAATCCGCTTTATAATGGGTTTAGAGCCTAACTGGCATGCCATACATACACAGTGCGTGAGTTTCAAGTTTGGGGAAGATAGTTTTCACCATAAAAAATTCACCTTTATCATAAAAGCATTACACGCATAATCGTATTCGCGGTCACTTTTGAGAATGGTGCCATGTGCTGCGCTTATAATGTGAAGAAATAGCCTAACAGTTTATCAACATTTTAAGCTAAACGTTCTTGATTGGTGTGTCAGCCTCATTGCTTAAATGTTTAGTTTTTTTATGCTAGTGTTTGTATTAATATGGGATCTATCCCATCCCACAACTGTCCCAGACTATGTTTGGAATATTTATTTCTCGTACAGAATAGGTCGATTTTTGTACTATAGCCTCTGTCAATCTACTATCCCCCATAGTACAAAAGTTGATAGGCTAGTGCTTTTGCGGTTCATTAGGCCTACTCATCTTGTGGACAGTTCTTCCAATATCTCCAATATGCGCCTCAGAATTGGATAAGAACGTGCGCAGTTGCGTCCCTGATGTGTCTGTCTTCACTTGTAGCCTGTGAGAAAAGGCCCGATCACGTGACGGTCATTGGCCAATAAGAATTGAGAGAGCCATGTGAGTGAGAGGTGCTTCGGAGCACGCGTCCGGCAGAAGGGAATTTATAATTATTATATTTAGCCCAAGAGCACAACGGCCACTGGCCGCAAAAGGCATGTTTATTTTAGGGGGCGTTAAGGCCACACAAAGGGGATGCCGCCGGGAAATTAGAGGCATTATCAAGTGCTTGTCAAATCAACTTGACTGATGAAGTGTGTGCAGCCTGCGCAAAATAATGCCTTTCATGCAACTTTTTTCAAATCCTCATTGAAGTCGCATCATGCAGCCTTAGAATGTATTAAAAATCAAAATATATAGCCCAACGTTTGTATCACAACTAAAGTTACTTTAATAACTCTAAATTAAGCATATAGGAGTACCTGTTTCTTTATTAACCGCTCAACACAGAATAGCCGCATGTGCACACTCCCTCAAATCGTTTGGAGAAAATATCCTTTCTATTTTATTCAGCTATGTTCAATTGTATTCTTCATACTATTAAATAATATCAAATAATGCCACGGAATTCTAAGCAAATCTTGTCTGCTAAATGAACTAGTGTAGCCCACAGCCATTTGGCATAGCCAGATCAGGACCTAACATAAAGACAACTCAGAGTATGCTATTCTGTTCTTCTGAAATAGACTACATTTTCTTCATATCATGTTTCTTTAGACCTGTCTAAAATAAATAATGGATTTATTGTGAAGGTGTAGGTGATATTACATGGATTTATTAGACTTTTAAAAATGTAGATGTTCGAAAGGTCTGCATCAGTGCCTTGTAGGCTATGCATGGAAGCCAGGAGATGCTAAATGTGTTTATGTTAATTATCGGTCAATTACCGTTAGTGATCAGATGCCACGGCCCTAGTTGATCACCAGTGGAGGCTCCTCAGAGGAGGAAGGGGAGGACCATTCTCCTCAGTGAATTTCATAAAAATAAAAATGGTAAAACATAAAAAAAGTTATCCTTTTTAGATAAAACTATACTAAATATATTCACATGTCACCAAATAATTGATTAAAACACACTGTTTTGCAATGAAGGTCTACAGTAGCCTCAACAGCACTCTGTAGGGTAGAACCATGGTGTAGCCGGAGGACAGCTAGCTTCTGTCCTCCTCTTAGTACAATGACTTCAATACAAAACCTAGGAGAATCTTGGCTCTCACCCCCTTCCACAGACTTCCACAGTAACTGTGACGACTTCCGGAGGACATCCTCCAATCTATCAGAGCTCTTGCAGCATGAATTGACATGTTGTCCACCCAATGAAAGGATCAGAGAATGAATCTAGTACTGAAAGCATAAACTACAGCTAGCTAGCACTGCAGTGCATAACATGTGGTGAGTAGTTGACTCAAAGAGAGAGAAAGACAATAGTTAAACAGTTTTGAACAAATGTATTTCTTCAAAAATGAAGGAGAAGTGAGAGAGAGATTTCGTAATTTGTTTTCACTTTCAGTTTCACAAAGCTAGCGAATGCAGCTAGCTAGTTTAGCCTACTCAAAACACCAGGCTCAAACAGAGGGATGCTATGTTAGCTAGCTGGCTACGAATATCCAACACAACACTGGAACTCTTCCAAGTCAAGGTAAGCTTTTGGTTTTATTAATTTATTTCTGCTGGTGTAACCACTATACTGTTTAGTGACTGTAACGTCACTGCATTATTGTAGGGGGTTTACTAACGCATTAGGTCTATTAGCTATGTTGACTAGGACGTTACTTTAGCTAATATGGTGACAGCAATTTAGGTTGTGTGTAGCGGTAAGGATACGGTTTGGCTTGAAAATGTTTTTTTCGCCTGGTCACATACTGCTGATGTGTTTGTGCATTGAAGTCCACAAACGAAGGGAACTGTGTTTACGCCTGATCAGGGGGTGTATTCATTCCGCCGAATCTATTGAAAAACGTTTCTTAAACGGAAGCAAAAGGAACGAAACGGGGATAAACATTTCTGAATTTGTCCAATAGAAACTCTCGTTTGCAACTGTTGGACTAATGATTACACCCTAGATCAGCTAGATGCAGGCAAGAGACTGCAAGGCGGTATTGAATGTGACGCTGACTGTCACCTCAACATTTTCTCTCGACCTGTGTGCAGCTACTTGTAAAGTTTCATTCATAGGGTTGTAGCAACCTCATGATGGGTACAGGGACAATTTGAGTATCATGCAGTAGCCTAAACCTATCGATGTTACATTGAACTGGGTGAATGGAATATGAACGACAGTCATCCAATATGCTGTAATAGAAATAAGGCCATGCTCATAAAAAAAAAAAAATGTTTTGTCCTCCCTCATCATAAACAGCACTGACCGCCACTGGATCAGGTCCTAACATAAGGACAACTCAGAGTATGTTATTCTATTCTTCTGAAATAGACTACATTTTCTTCATATTGTGTTTCTTTAGACCTGTCTAAAATAAATAATGGATTTATTTTGACGGTGTAGGCTATATTACATGGATTTATTAGACTTTTTAGGTCTGCATCAGTGGCTTGTAGGCTGCTCGTGGAAGCCTGGGGATGCTAAATGTGCTTATGTTAATTCACTGTCAATTACTGTGACACCGGCAGTTATTTGCTTGACAATCACCAGCTGACAAAATTTCATGACCGCCACGGCCCTAGTTGATATTTAATGACCACCACGGCCCTAGTTGATATTTAATGACCACCACGGCCCTAGTTGATATTTCATGACCACCACGGCCCTAGTTGATATTTCATGACCACCACGGCCCTAGTTGATATTTAATGACCGCCACACCCTGGTTGATATTTTGTGACCGCTACGGCCCTAGTTGATATTTCATGACCGCCAAAGGCCCTAGTTGATATTTAATGACTGCCAAAGGCCCTAGTTGATATTTCATGATCCCCACGGCCCTAGTTGATATTTTGTGACCGCCACACCCTGGTTGATATTTTGTGACCGCTACGGCCCTAGTTGATATTTCGTGACCGCCAATGGACCTTGTTGATAATTTGTGACCGCCACCGACCCTAGTTGTCATCTGCCAGGCTGTTTGTGTCGCCACCACTCTCTCTCTTATCTCTCCTTCCCTAACCCCTTTATTACAGAATGAAGTGTGTCTCAGCCCTGCGCAACCCCTCTTCTCAACAGAAATTAGATTGGAAAGCGATTCTGAAGCCCATCTCGATGATTGATTCAACTTAATAACATTTCATCAGAAGCTTTGGAGAGCCCCTCTCTATTTGTTGCGCCCTCGATAAGCGCATGATAAAGATTAAACGTATTAACCAGTCGCAGTAAACAGGAGCCAGCCTAAAGGATCAAATGAAATTACAGATTGATTATATTGTTCTGGCTGGCACAGGGAGGAGAGAGAGAGAGAGAGAGAGAGAGAGAGAGAGAGAGAGAGAGAGAGAGAGAGAGAGAGAGAGAGAGAGAGAGAGAGAGAGAGAGAGAGAGAGAGAGAGAGAGAGAGAGAGAGAGAGAGAGAGAGAGAGAGAGAGAGAGAGAGAGAGAGAGAGAGAGAGAGAGAGAGAGAGAGAGAGACAGAGAGAGAGAGAGAGAGATGGATGTGATAGAGAGCGATAATTGCCTTCATGGTACAACAAGGGATATGAAATCTCAATGTTCTGTAATTCTATCCTTTAGAACCCCAGGGAAAACCCGTTAGAAGATTAAGTAGCCTTATTAGAATGTCGTTATGGATACTGAAGGGAGGGATAAAATAACATAAACACATTTCCAAATCTGCATTATCATTCACCCATTTCAGAGAAGGTTACCCCCTCCCAGGGTACATAGCCTATACAGAGTTCGTGGTAACCATGGTGACAACGCCAACGTGCGACTACACTATATATATACACAAGAGTATGTGGACACCCCTTCAAATTAGTGGATTCAGCTGTTTCAGCCACACCCCGTTGCTGACAAGTGTATAAAATCGAGCACACAGCCATGGAATCTCCATAGACAAACATTTGCAGTAGAATGGCATTACTGAAGAGCTCAGTGCCAAGCGTCGGATGGAGTTGTGTAAAGCTAGCCGCCATTGGACTCTGGAGCAGTGGAAACGCGTTCTCTGGAGTGATGAATCACGCTTCACCATCTGGCAGTCCGACGGACGAATCCTGGGTTTGGCGGATACCAGGAGAATGCTACCTACCCGAATGCATAGTGCGAACTGTAACGTTTGGTGGAGGAGGAATAATGGTCTAGGGCTGTTTTTCATGGTTTGGGCTAGGTCCCTTGGTTCCAGTGTAGGGAAATCTTAACGCTACAGCATACAATGACATTCTGTGCTTCCAACTTTGTGGCAGCAGTTTGGGGAAGGCCCTTTCCTGTTTCAGTATTACAATGTCCCTGTGTACAAAGCGAGGTCCATACAGAAATGATTTGGCGAGATCTGGCCTGCACAGAGCCATGACCTCAACCCCATCGAACACCTTTGGGATTAATTGGAACACCGACTGCTAGCCAGGCCTACTCGCCCAACATCAGTGCCCGACCTCATGAATGCTCTTGCGGCTGAATGGAAGCAAGTCCCCGCAGCAATGTTCCAACCATCTAGTGGAAAGCCTTCCCAGAAGGGTGGAGGCTGTTATAGCAGCAAAGGGGGGACCAACTCCATATTGATGCCCATGATTTTGGAATGAGATGTTCAACGAGCAGGTGTCCACATACTTTTAGTCACGTAGTGTATCTCATGAACTTTCACACTTTTCAGTCCAACTCAACTCTTCCTCCAGCAGACATTTCCTACCACGTTGTGTGTGCTATCAAAGGGCTAATGTAGACCTGGGGACGGACAGACGGACAGACAGACAGACAGACAGACAGACAGACAGACAGACAGACAGACAGACAGACAGACAGACAGACAGACAGACAGGCAGGCAGGCAGGCAGACAGGCAGACAGACAGACAGAGGACATGCTGAGACAGGGCTAATGTTGTTTTGTTGTTGTTTTATTTTTACTTTTTTTGTAAATGCACTGTTGGTTAAGGGCTGTAAGTAAGCATTTCACTGTAATGTCTGCACCTGTTGTATTCGGCGCATGTGACCAATAAAATTTGATTTGATTTGATTTGATAATGTAGAGATGTAATGAACAAGAGGGAACAAGCAGTGCGAAGGCGTATACTGTACCTCTCGGGCTGCTGATAACATGAAGAACAAGAACAGGCAATGCACCCGCTTGCCCTGTAGGAGCAAGACTTAAGACACCTGGCAACCAAACAGACATGGCCTCTTACTCTCCCCCAGTCTGCTCCCGAAGCCAGCACTTAAACACATTCACCTTCCAGCCATAGTGCTCTTTAGCCTGGTCCCAGATCTGTGTCTGCTGTCTTATGATTTATGACAGTGACCATAGGAGTGAGCTAGACAGCAGCACAAACAGATCTGGGACCAGGCTAATAGTCGTGTTCACAAGTGGCGCAGTGGTCTAAGGCACTGCATCGCAGTGCTGGCTGTACCACTAGAGATCCTGGTTCGAATCCAGGCTCTGTCGTAGCCGGCCGCGACCGGGAGACCCATGGGGCGGCGCACAATTGGTCCAGGGTAGGGGAGGGAATGGCTGGCAGGGATGTAGCTCAGTTGGTAGAGCATGGTGTTTTCAACGCCAGGGTTGTGCGTTCGATTCCCACGGGGGGCCAGTATGAAAAAAATTAATAATGTATGCACTGACTAACTGTAAGTCGCTCTGGATAAGAGTGTCTGCTAAATGACTAAAATGTACACAGCAGCCAGACGAAACGGTTAAAACCAGAGGAAACTATTAAAACCAGAGGAAACTATTAAAACCAGAGGAAACTATTAAAACCAGAGGAAACTATTAAAACCAGCGCTGCTGACCTCAGATGGTTGAACTATCCGGACATCAGACACCCATGTGCTTCGTAATGTTTAATAAAAAAAATGATAAGCCAATAAGCACAACAGCCTTTCTGCTTCCTGCCTGTCTTTCTCATAAAGATTAATTTCTTATTAATTTCCTCTCTAGGCCACAAAGGCAGGCATATATATTTTACTGACCCCAGCGGAGAGGATGTATGCACTCACTAACTGTAAGTCGCTCTGGATAAGAGCGTCTGCTAAATGACTGAAATTTAAAATGAAATGTAAGGGCACAGAGAGAGGCTGGAGAGTTTAACCAGCAGAGAGGAGCTGAGACAAGGGCACGGAGAGAGGCTGGAGAGTTTAACCGCAGGCGTCCTATCCCTGCTCAGGCTTTCCTTAATGAATCCACCCACTCCAATCCATCTGTCTCCACTACCCACTGTCCTTCCTCCCTGGCTCCTACAGTAGAATGGAGCTTGTGGTAAAGAAGGTATTTTCTAATGTATATTCCTTTAGCACTAGATTCTTAGAAAATGTTTATTCTAAGTGTGGATGTTGTGATTTTTCCTGTGTGACCAAGTGCTCCTGTGGTCTGTGTTCTTCCTCATTACCATCATCGTATCATGATTGTGACCATCATCATTATCATTACATTTACATTTTAGTCATTTAGCAGACGCTCTTATCCAGAGCGACTTACAGGAGCAATTAGGGTTAAGTGCCTTGCTCAAGGGCACATTTACGTCATTTAGCAGACGCTCTTATCCAGAGCGACTACAAATTGGTGCATTCACCCTATAGCCAGTGGGATAACCACTTTACAATTATACTTTTTTTTTTTTTTTTTGGGGGGGGGAGGGATAGAAGGATCACTTTATCCTATCCCAGGTGTTCCTTAAAGAGGTGGGGTTTCAAATGTCTCCGGAAGGTGGTGAGTGACTCCGCTGTCCTGGCGTCGTGAGGGAGCTTGTTCCACCATTGGGGTGCCAGAGCAGCGAACAGTTTTGACTGGGCTGAGCGGGAACTATGCTTCCGCAGAGGAAGGGAGCCAGCAGGCCAGAGGTGGATGAACGCAATGCCCTCGTTTGGGTGTAGGGACTGATCAGAGCCTGAAGGTATGGAGGTGCCGTTCCCCTCACTGCTCCATAGGCAAGCACCATGGTCTTGTAACGGATGCGAGCTTCAACTGGAAGCCAGTGGAGTGTGCGGAGGAGGGGGGTGACGGAGAGAACTTGGGAAGGTTGAACACCAGACGGGCTGCGGCATTCTGGATGAGTTGTAGGGGTTTAATGGCACAGGCAGGGAGCCTAGCCAACAGCGAGTTGCAGTAATCCAGACGGGAGATGACAAGTGCCTGGATTAGGACCTGTGCCGCTTCCTGTGTAAGGCAGGGTCGTACTCTCCGAATGTTGTAGAGCATGAACCTGCAGGATCGGGTCACCGCCTTGATGTTAGCGGAGAACGACAGGGTGTTGTCCAGGGTCACGCCAAGGCTCTTCGCACTCTGGGAGGAGGACACAACGGAGTTGTCAACCGTGATGGCGAGATCATGGAACGGGCAGTCCTTCCCGGGAGGAAGAGCAGCTCCGTCTTGCCAGGGTTCAGCTTGAGGTGGTGATCCGTCATCCATACTGATATGTCGGCCAGACATGCAGAGATGCGATTCGCCACCTGGTTATCAGAAGGGGGAAAGGAGAAGATTAGTTGTGTATCGTCAGCGTAGCAATGATAGGAGAGGCCATGTGAGGATATGACAGAGCCAAGTGACTTGGTGTATAGGGAGAAAAGGAGAGGGCCTAGAACTGAGCCCTGGGGGACACCAGTGGTGAGAGCACGTGGTGCGGAGACAGCTTCTCGCCACGCCACTTGGTAGGAGCGACCGGTCAGGTAGGACGCAATCCAGGAGTGAGCCGCGCCGGAGATGCCCAGCTCGGAGAGGGTGGAGAGGAGGATCTGATGGTTCACTGTATCAAAGGCAGCAGACAGGTCTAGAAGGACAAGAGCAGAGGAGAGAGAGTTAGCTTTAGCAGTGCGGAGAGCCTCCGTGACACAGAGAAGAGCAGTCTCAGTTGAATGACCAGTCCTGAAACCTGACTGGTTTGGATCAAGAAGGTCATTCTGAGAGAGATAGCAAGAGAGTTGGCTAAAGACGGCACGCTCAATAGTTTTGGAAAGAAAAGAAAGAAGGGATACTGGTCTGTAGTTGTTGACATCAGTGGGATCGAGTGTTGGTTTTTTGAGAAGGGGTGCAACTCTCGCTCTCTTGAAGACGGAAGGGACATGGCCAGCAGTCAAGGATGAGTTGATCAGCGAGGTGAGGTAGGGGAGAAGGTCACCGGAGATGGTCTGGAGAAGAGAGGAGGGGATGGGGTCAAGGGGCAGGTTGTTGGGCGGCCTGCAGTCACTAGTCGCAAGATTTTATCTGGAGAGAGAGGGGAGAAAGAAGTCAAAGCATAGGGTAGGGCAGGTGAGCAGGACCAGCAGTGTCATTAGACTTAACAAACGAGGATCGGATGTCGTCAACCTTCTTTTCAAAGTGGTTGACAAAGTCATCCACAGAGAGGGAGGGGGGATTCAGCAGTGAGGAGAATGTGGCAAAGAGCTTCCCTAGGGTTAGAGGCAGATGCTTGGAATTTAGAGTGGTAGAAAGTGGCCTTAGCAGCAGAAACAGATGAAGAAAATGTAGAGAGGAGGGAGTGAAAAGATGCCAGGTCGGCAGGGAGTTTAGTTTTCTTCCATTTCCGCTCAGCTGCCCGGAGCTCTGTTCTGTGAGCTCGCAATGAGTCATCAAGCCACGGAGCTGGAGGGGGAGGACCGAGCCGGCCGGGAGGATAGGGGACACAGGGAGTCAAAGGATGCAGAAAGGGAGGAGAGGAGGGTTGAGGAGGCAGAATCAGGAGATTGGAGGGAGAAGGATTGAGCAGAGGGAAGAGATGATAGGATGGAAGAGGAGAGAGTAGTGGGAGAGAGAGAGCGAAGGTTGCGGCGGCGCGTTACCATCTGTGTAGGGGCAGAGTGAGTAGTGTTGGAGGAGAGCGAGAGAGAAAAGGATACAAAGTAGTGGTCGGAGACATGGAGGGGAGTTGCAGTGAGATTAGTAGAAGAGCAACATCTAGCAAAGATGAAGTCAAGCGTATTGCCTGCCTTGTGAGTGGGGGGGGATGGTGAGAGGGTGAGGTCAAAAGAGGAGAGGAGTGGAAAGAAGGAGGCAGAGAGAAATGAGTCAAATGTAGACGTAGGGAGGTTGAAATCCCCCAAAACTGTGAAGGGTGAGCCATCCTCAGGAAAGGAACTTATCAAGGCGTCAAGCTCATTGATGAACTCTCCAAGGGAACCTGGAGGGCGATAGATGACAAGGATATTAAGCTTGAATGGGCTAGTGACTGTGACAGCGTGGAATTCAAATGAGGAGATAGACAGATGGGTTAGGGGAAAAATTGAGAATGACCACTTTCATCATCATCATCAATGGCTGATACATTCCTTTAGCACTAGTTTTGAACTTGAATGCATTCTTATAAAGCACTGGATTTCTCCACTACACTGTTCTTACTGGCTTTTATATAATGTTACATACCTTTAGCATTGGACTCTTAGAAAGAGTTAGATTGTCTTAGGTCGTGGTGATGTTGTGATTATTTCATGTGTGACCAAGCTCTCCTGTGTTCATTGACTGTGTTCGTCATCCTCCTCCTCCTCCTCCTCCTCCTCCTCCTCCTCCTCCCTCCTCCTCCTCCTCCTCCTCCTCTCCTCCTCCTCCTCCTCCCCCCTCCTCCTCCTCCTCCTCCTCCACCCTCCTCCTCCTCCTCCACCCTCATCATCATCAAATAAGTTGTGTCTGTATACTGCAAATCAGTGTTAAGCCGCTAATGTGTACAAGATCAAATAAGCCTTTATATCATCACAGTCTATGACGCCTGAATCCTTGTAACAGGAACCCTCCTAGAGAGTTTAAAATGAGCTTTCAACTTTTCAGCTGAGCCTTTTAACTGTCAGAGGGCTATATAGGCCACTTTCACAGCACTAGCTTTCACATGAAGTCTCTGCTTAGATTGTAGGAAGTGACACGGTCAGTCGAGCCGTACTAACCTGGGCCCGTGCTGTTTCTGCACCATTTGAGCCATCTGTGCAGAGAGAGAAGCAATATCATTCACACACACACGTGCACACAGACGCACGAACATGCACACGCGTGTTCGTGCGTGTAGAGATTTTCTGTTTCTTACATTTCAACAGTAAGAGAGGGGACCTACAGATAAACACATAAAGGTGATGTACTGTGCATTACCATCCCACATATCTTAGACTTGTGTTGACAATAACACAACAAATAATACGTTGAATTTAAAGCGTCGTTAAAAAAAAAACAAAGACACCTTAGAGCAAAAACAAGGAAAGAAAAACTACGAAGAAAGAGCTTCTCATTTCGCATCCATTCATACATCCATCTATCCATTTATCACACGTCCATGTGTGTTTGTGTGAGTGTAACATTTCTCAGGCTATTGTAAATGTGTTGCAGTGGTTACATTTGACATTTACATTTACGTAATTTAGCAGTCGCTCTTATCCAGAGCGACTTACAAATTGGTGCATTCACCTTATAGCCAGTGGGACAACCACTTTACAATGTTTATTTTTTATTTTATTTTATTTTTTTAATGGTGGGTTGGGGTAAGAGGGGGGTTGAATGATTACTTGATCCTATCCCAGGTATTCCTTAAAGAGGTGGGGTTTCAAGTGTCTCCGGAAGGTGGTGTGTGACTCCGCTGTCCTGGCGTCGTGAGGGAGCTTGTTCCACCATTGGGGTGCCAGAGCAGCGAACAGTTTTGACTGGGCTGAGCGGGAACTATGCTTCCGCAGAGGTAGGGGAGCCAGCAGGCCAGAGGTGGATGAACGCAATGCCCTAGTTTGGGTGTAGGGACCCTCTCTGTGTGAAAGCAGTGAAGCAGTGCTGATCTTAACCCGAGGCCTCAAGTGTGGCAGAATCTGAAATGGGGTGGACAAGTGGCAGAGAGAACTGAATACACTAAACAGCATAACGTTTGGTAAAGAGACATCACTGGAGCGTTTGAGAATACAACTCAACAGTACTAGAGGCACATATCGCTCTCTTACCTGTTCTTCCAAAGACACCCAGTCTACCCAGACATTCCTTATGAGCTCCAAGTCCACACTTAGGACAGAGATAGCCCTGGTTGAAGATACCCCTGGAGGAGACAGGAGACATTACAGGTGGGGTAAGTTGAGCCACCCTTATTTCCAGTGGTGTAAAGTACTAAAGTACAAATACTTGAAAGTACTGCCTAAGCAGTTTTTTTGGGGTATCTGTACTTTACTTTACTATTTATATTTTTGACTACTTTTACTTTTACTTCACTACATTCCTAAAGAAAATAATGTACTTTTTACTCCATACATTTTCCCTGACACCCAAAAGTACTCATTACATTTTGAATTCTTAGCAGGACAGGAGAATGGTCTAATTCACTAATCAAGAGAACATCCCTGGTCATCCCTACTGCCTCTGATCTGGCGGACTCACTAAACACAAATGCTTCGTTTGTAAATGATGTCTGAGTGTTGAAGAGTGCCCCTGGCTATCCGTAAATGAAACAAAACAAGAAAATGATGCCGTATGGTTTGCTTAATATAAGGAATTTGAAAATATGTATACTTTTACTTTGATACTTAAGTACATTTAAAACCAAATACTTTTAGACTTTTACTCATTGAGTATTTTACTGGGTGACTTTCACTTTTACTTTAGTCATTTTCTTTTAAGGTATCTTTACTTTTACTCAAGTATGACAATTGGGTACTTTTTCCACCACTGCTTGTTTCTAGGAAACCGTATACAAATTTAATCATTTTACCAAATATTTAGGAAGAGGTCATCATTTCATTGAGTCTGTGAGGGAAGAAACCAAATTGAAAAAGTGGTAAGCAAGTTAGGTTAAAAAAACAGATTTTCACCAAGTCAAACGCATTTATTGTTAGAGCAGGGGTGTCAAACTCATTCCATGGAGGGCCTGGTGTCTGCTGGTTTTTGGGTTTTCCTTTCAATTAAGACCTAGACAACCAGGTGAGGGGAGTTCCTTACTAAGACCTAGACAACCAGGTGAGGGGAGTTCCTTACTAAGACCTAGACAACCAGGTGAGGGGAGTTCCTTACTAATTAGTGACCTTAATTCATCAATCAAGTACAAGGGAGGAGTGAAAATCTGCAGACATTCGGCCCTCCGTGGAATGAGTTTGACAGATGTGTGTTAGAGGTTTTATGATGCTTACATCTAAACCAAAGTTTTAAGATTGTTCTATACATCAGTTGGGGTCTCTATAAGCTTCAATATGAGGTCCTAAATCCTTGTAGCTGTAAAATATTTGCCTTGGGGTAAGATGAGCCAATGGCCATGGGGTAAGTTTAGATGATGGTTTAGCCAATGGCAAGTTGAGCAAATTGAAGTGTTTTCTTCCCAGGTGTAATGCAAGACATTATCACTGGGACATGAGGAAACAACATGGCCAATGTTAAAAATGTTAGATGTTAAGCCTGTGTTAAAAAATGCTATACGCTTTGAACACACCGACAGCATCATTGCATTTTTGTTCACCAGAAAGAAGTACATTCAATTCCAATTAATTTCTGCGTTTGCCTTGCAGCATTGCATTGCAGAGGCAGTTGCAGTGCGTTCTGTGTGGTGCATACATTGGATTTGTCGAACGTATGTGTCAAACCGTATGTTTAAATGGGTTGACAGAAATGGTAGCAGAAGGTGAATGTTGAACATTTGTTGCGCACATATCTAGATGATGCCTCATACTATTTTGCGCAATGACGCAGTCGATGTGTTCAAAGCGTTCAATTATCAAAAGACAAAAAAGTGATTGTGATAGACTCTTAGAAAGAGTTACATACCTTTTGTCACAACCCGGGCTAGAAACTCCGGTCTCAGATGTGGAGAGCTGGGGGTACTACCCCTTAGCCACAGAGGAGGTGTTGTAGGACCCAAATGAAACACCCAAGGCAATACTCCAGGCAAGTAGATTTAATGTTCCAAAACAGGAGGCAAAACAAAACAACTCCACGAGGGGAGAAAAACTAACTAAAGATAACTTTGAACAACTTACTAGGACAGACACGGTGGGACAAAGCAGGAGACACATAGTCAGGACGCAATAACCAAGTGAGAAACAAGGGGAAAACACACAGCTAAAATACACAAGGGGGAAACAAGGCACAGGTGACCTGGATCAAGCTAATTAGGACACATGAGGAAGAACTAAGGCAGAGGGGGAACACAGATGACCTCTAGAGGCCCGGAGACAAACAGGAGGCAGGAAGCTGACACACACGAGGAAGAACTAAGGCAGAGGGGAACACAGATGACCTCTAGAGGCCCGGAGACAAACAGGAGGCAGGAAGCTGACAGGACCCCCTCCTCTAGGAACGACTCCTGACGTTCCTTCCAGAACACCCTGGCCCCAGGGTGCGAAAATCTCGGATCAAACCTGGGTCCAGGATGTCCCTGGCTGGAACCCAGGAGCGCTCCTCCGGCCCGTAGCCCTCCCAGTCCACCAGATACTGCAGAGAGTTCTGGACCCTCCGGGAGTCCAGTATCCGGCGGACTGTGTAGGCTGGCTGGCCGTCAATGATCCTGGGAGGTGGCGGGGTCTGCGTGGGGGGGCAAAGGGAGAAGACAAGACAGGTTTAAGGAGTGAAACATGGAAAGTGGGGTTAACTCTAAGGGAGCGAGGGAGAACCAAACGATACGACACAGGGTTAACCTTTCTAGCAATGCGGAAAGGCCCGATGTATCTCTGGGAAAGCTTCCTGGATTCGACCCGGAGGGGCAGGTTCTTTGTGGCCAACCAAACTCTCTGACCAGCTCGGAAACTAGGGGCCGTCCGGCGGTGGTGATTAGCCTGACTTTGGTATCTCTGGGAGGTCCGAAGGAGGGCACGCCTGGCCTTCTTCCAGGTCCGCCTACAGCGTTGGACAAAGCGCTGGGCCGAGGGAACACCAACTTGCGCCTCCTCCTCTGGAAACAATGGAGGGTTGTAACCGAACTGGCATTCGAAGGGGGGACAATCCGGTGGCTGAGGACTGGAGGGTGTTGTGGGCATATTCAGCCCAAATGATATAGGTGGCCCAAGACGTGGGATTACTGGCCGCCATACACCGCAGGGTGGTCTCCAGATCCTGATTAATCCGTTCCGTTTGGCCATTAGACTCTGGATGGAACCCCGACGATAGGCTGGCTGTGGCCCCAACAAGCCTGCAGAAGGCCCCCAAAACCGGGACGATTGGGGACCTCGGTCAGAGACCACGTCCAGGGGAATACCAAATATCCGGAAGACATGGTTCATGAGGAGCTCAGCAGTCTCCTTAGCCGAGGGCAGCTTGGGCAGGGGAATAAACCGGGCAGCCTTAGAGAACCGGTCTACCACCACTAGGATGACGGTGTTGCCCTGGGATAGAGGAAGTCCCGTAACAAAGTCCAGAGAAAGGTGTGACCATGGCCTTCGAGGAACAGGTAAGGGATGGAGCAGTCCCTGGGGTCGCTGGCGTGTCGACTTTCCCTGGTTGCACACAGGGCAGGCCTCAACATAGACCTGCACGTCCTTCTTGATGGACGGCCACCAAAACCGCCGTCGGAGGAACTCCAGTGTGCGAGCACTGCCTGGATGGCATGTCAAGGGCGACTGCATGACCCCACTGCAAGACGCGGCCCCCGAACAGAGAGAGGAACGTACAGGCGACCGGCAGGACCACCGCCTGGATCGGGCTCCTGGACAAGAGCTTCTCGTACCCCTCTTTCTAGTTCCCACTGAAGAGGTGCGACGATCCTAGACCTCGGAATAATCGATGCCAAGGGCTTCTCTTGTAACTCGGGAGAATAGACTCGAGACAGAGCATCCGGCTTGACGTTCTTGGTGCCAGGTCGGTAAGTCAGGAGGAACTGGAATCGATTAAAGAAAAGGGACCATCGTGCTTGCCGAGGGTTCATCCGCTTAGCCTGTTGGAGATATTCCAGGTTCTTGTGGTCTGTGAGAACCTGGAAAGGGTGCTGAGCCCCCTCAAGCCAATGGCGCCACTCTTCCAATGCCAGTTTTACCGCAAGCAACTCTAGATCCCCCACGTGGTAGTTGCGCTCGGCCTCAGACAGGCGGCGAGACATGAAGGCACAAGTGTGTAATCTCCCATCCGCACCCCTCTGTGACAGGACGGCTCCCACCCCCACCTCTGAGGCGTCCACCTCCACCACGAAAGGTCTCTCTGGGTCAGGGGTCACCAGAATCGGAGCAGACGTGAAGCGGCGCTTGAGATCCTCGAAGGCCCCTGCTGCTTCCGGACCCCAGTGAATCTTGGTCCCTCCTCCCTTGGTAAGCGTCGTCAAGGGGGATAACACCGAGCTGAAATTCTTAATGAACTTCCGATAGAAGTTAGAAAAGCCAATGAACCGTTGAACCTCCTTGACCGTGGCAGGTGTGGGCCAATCGTGGACCGCCTTGACCTTCTTGGGATCCATCTCTAGGTGCCCGGGAGTGACAATAAACCCGAGAAACTGAGTCTGAGAAACATGAAATTCACACTTCTCAGGCTTAACGTAGAGGTGATTGTCAAGGAGCCTCTGGAGAACCCTGCTAACATGCCCCTCATGCTCCTTCAGTGACCTCGAGAAGATGAGGATATCGTCCAGGTACACGAAGACGAACAGATTAAGCATATCCCGGAGAACATCATTAATCAGGGCTTGGAATACTGCGGGGGCATTGGTGAGCCCGAACGGCATCACCCGATATTCATAGTGCCCCGTGGGCGTGTTGAACGCCGTCTTCCATTCGTCTCCTTGCCGGATCCGCACGAGATGGTAAGCATGCGGAGATCCAGCTTAGTAAAAATGGAAGCCCCTTGAAGCAGCTCAAAAGCAGTGGCCATGAGAGGAAGGGGGTATCGATTCCGAACCGTGATCTTGTTGAGTCCCCGGTAATCAATACACGGCCTAAGACCCCCGTCTTTCTTTTCAACAAAAAAGAAGCCCGCCCCAGCCGGGGAAGTAGAGGCATAGATGAGACCGGCTGCCAAGGACTCCTTAATGTAGGTGTCCATAGCTGCGTGCTCGGGGAGGACAAGGAAAAGATCCGACCTCTAGGAGGGCAGCACCCAGGGGAGTAGATCAATGGCACAGTCATACGTGCGATGAGGCGGTAAGGAAGTAGCCCGGGCCTTGCTGAACACTGCCTTGAACCGATGGTAAACACTGGGGACTCGGGAGACGTCAACAGACTCTTGAAACTGGGTACTAGGGGCTGAGGGACTCTGAAGCATGCAGGTGAGTTGGCAGGCGGGACCCCAGCTTAGAATGGTGCCCGTAGGCCAGTCGATCTGGGGATTATGTCTGCATAGCCAAGGGTGACCCAGGATAATAGGATACTCGGGAGAGTCAATGAGATAGAAGGTCTCCTCCTGCTGGTGTTGAGAGATGGTAAGTCGCAGGGACTGAGTCGCCTCGGTAACCTTTCCTGGTTCCAGAGGTCTGCCATCTAAGGCTGTAACTGCCTGGGGTTGAGGGGAAGTAGTTGGGTAGGGATCTTAAGTTCCTTAGCCAAGGTTACATCCAGGAAATCACCTGCGGCACCGGAATCGATCATAGCCTGGACCCGATGCTGGTGGCCCCCCCAGGACAGAGTGGCTGGAATAGCCAGGACAGCGTTAGTAGGAGGCGCTCTAACTCTCCCCATCACAGCCCTCCTGTAGCTGGGCGGGGACAGGCGTTTCCCGAAAGCTCGGGGCAAGTGGAGCGGAAGTGGCCGGCAACCCCGCAGTAGAGGCACCGACGTTCCCTCATGCGACGTTCCCTTTCGTTGGGAGAAAGCCTGGAACGGCCTAACTGCATGCTCTCCGGGAATCCTGGAGCAGTTCAGGAGCCGGGGAAGCTCTGAATGACGGAGTCCAAACAGGAGAAACAGAGCTGCTCAGAGGAACTTGGGAATGAGACACCTGACGGCGAGCCGTTCTCCGCTCTCTTAGACGATTGTCCAGGCGGATGGCCAAGGCTATGAGGGACTCGAGATCACCAGCTGGTTCTCGGGTGGCTAACTCATCTTGAAGGGGCTCAGATAACCCTCCCTGAAAGCAGACCCTCAGCGCTTCATCATTCCATCCGCTCCTTGCTGCTATGGTCCGGAAATCAATGGCAAAAGCTGCCGTGCTTCGGGGCCCCTGACGGAGAGACAGTAGGCGCTTGGAAGCCTCCCGCCCACTGACAGGATGATCGAACACCCGCTTGAACTCTTCTACAAATGCAGCGTGGGAGTCACAACAGGCCTCCTGGGACTGCCACACCGCAGAAGCCCAGGCGAGCGCCTTGTCTGAAAGAAGGGTAATGATGTAGGCAATCTTGGAACGGTCTGTGGGAAAACTTGAGGGTTGGAGCTCGAAGGTGAGGGAGCATTGGGTGAGGAAACCCTGGCAAGAGCTTGGATCCCCAGAAAAGGGCTTGGGAGGTGGTAGTCGGGGCTCCGGCCAACCGAGACGACCTGTCGTCACTGGGGGTGACCTGGGGGAAGGGAGAGGACCAGGGAGGCGTTCAAAGAGCTGGCGGAGGGAACTCATCATTTCGGCCAGGAGTTGAGAATGACTAGCCATCAGCTCCTCTTGTCGGCTGAGAACGGCTTCATGGCGCTGGAAAGAAGCCTCATGTCGAGTGATCACCGCCAACAGGTCCGGGGGAACTGAGTGTTTCTGGGTCCAGATTGACTTGGTTATTCTGTCACAACCCGGGCTAGAAACTCCGGTCTCAGATGTGGAGAGCTGGGGGTACTACCCCTTAGCCACAGAGGAGGTGTTGTAGGACCCAAATGAAACACCCAAGGCAATACTCCAGGCAAGTAGATTTAATGTTCCAAAACAGGAGGCAAAACAAAACAACTCCACGAGGGGAGAAAAACAAACTAAAGATAACTTTGAACAACTTACTAGGACAGACACGGTGGGACAAAGCAGGAGACACATAGTCAGGACGCAATAACCAAGTGAGAAACAAGGGGAAAACACACAGCTAAAATACACAAGGGGAAACAAGGCACAGGTGACCTGGATCAAGCTAATTAGGACACATGAGGAAGAACTAAGGCAGAGGGGAACACAGATGACCTCTAGAGGCCCGGAGACAAACAGGAGGCAGGAAGCTGACACACACGAGGAAGAACTAAGGCAGAGGGGAACACAGATGACCTCTAGAGGCCCGGAGACAAACAGGAGGCAGGAAGCTGACACCTTTAGCATTGGACTCTTAGAAAGAGTTAGATTGTCTTAGGTCGTGGTGATGGTGTGATTATTTCCTGTGTGACCAAGCTGTGTTCCTCCTCCTCCTCCTCCTCCTCCTCCTCCTCCACCCTCCTCCTCCTCCTCCTCCTCCTCCTCCTCCTCCACCCTCCTCCTCATCATCATCGAATAAGTTGTGTCTGTATACTGCAAATCAGCGTTAAGCTGCTAATGTGTACAAGACCAAATAAACCTTTATCAACATCATCATTGACATCATCATCATCATCATCATGACAGTCTATGAAGCATTAAAAGTTGTGTTGAATTGTGTTTGGGAAATAAAGATGGACATGTTTAAAAAGAAGAAGAGGTAATATTTCATTCAGTACATACATTTTGTAGACGGCTTAACTAACCCTGTCCTGTGGCTCAACTTACCCCATACCCGGGGTAAGTTGTGCCAAGAAACCACTTTCTTTGGACAAGCTACCCACTGGGCACACACAGGTTGAATCAACGTTGTTTCCACGTAATTTCAATGAAATGGCGTTGAACCCAGTGGGTGTTTTCAAAACTGTAATGTTTACATGAATTTTGATTATTTCCATACACAACATCCTGAAATACAGTAGACGAGTGGAGGAAGGGGAGGACCATCCTACTCAGTGAATTTCATATTTTTTTTAAATTAGGGAAACATAACAAATCTATCATTTTTTAGATAAAACTATACTAAATATATTAATGTCACCAAATAACTGATTAAAACTCACTATTTTGCAAAGAAGGTCTACAGTAGTGAGATATTTTTTATATCTCCTGAGGATTTTGTTCACTTTCACTTACTTAGCTAGCTAATTTAGCCTACTCAAACACCCGGCTCAAAACAGAGAGGAATGATATTTACGTTAAGCAACCTGGCTAAGGCTATCCAACACTGGAACTCTTCCAAGTCAAGGTAAGTTTACGGTTTTTTATTCATTTATTGCCACCGGGGCCCGCCGGTGTAACTGCTAAACTGCTTGCTGCTGACTGTACCGATTGTAGCGGGTTTACTAACACATTAGTTCTAGTAGCTATATATGATGTTAGCTAATATGGTGACAACGATGTAGGCTGTGTGTAGAGGTTTGCGGTTATGGTATGAAGCTTTGGCTTTGAGAGGTTTTTTCATCTACAGTGTTGTGCACTGAAGTCTACAAGCGAAGGGAAAAAGTGAGAGGACGCCACTGATGTGGATATCTTTGTTAGAAATAATAATATATTTCTCTTGATGGAGTGATGCTGAAGGTAAAAAAAAAAAAAAAACTTACCCCACTCTCCCCTAAAGCATCTATCTAAAGGATACATCTAAAGAGAGGGGATGGTGTGTGTGTTTGTGTGTGTGTAGCTGTAGAGAAGTCAGAATGACATATATCCAGGTCTACAGCGTGTCACTACAGCTAACTGCCAAAATAAAGGAAACGCCAACATAAAGTCTCTTAATTGGCCATTGGGGCAAGCCAGAATAGCTCTAACGTCTCTTAATAAGCAGTTGGGCCACTGCAAGCGAATCAAATCAAAATCAAATAGTATTTGTCACATGCTTCGTTAAACAGGTGGACTAACAGTGAAATGCTTACTTACGGGTCCTTTTCCAACAATGCAGAGTTAACGATAGCAAATAATACAAATCAGTAAAATGAAAGTGACATGAGGAATAAATACACAGTGAAAAACGAATAGCAATAACGACAAAAAATAACATGGCAGGGAGTAATAGTACTGAGTCCATGTGCAGGGGTACGAAGTAACTGAGGTAGATTTGTACATATAGATAGGGGTAAAGTTGACTTGGCAAAAGGATAGATATACATATTAATAATAACAGACAGTAGCATCAGTGTATGTGGTGAGTGTGAAAGTGTGTTTTGTGTGTCTGGGCGTATGTAGTGTGTTTTGTGTGTCTGGGCGTATGTGGTGTGTTTTGTGTGTCTGGGCGTATGTGATGTGTGTCTGGGCGTATGTAGTGTGTTTTGTGTGTCTGGGCGTATGTGGTGTGTTTTGTGTGTCTGGGAGTATGTGATGTGTGTCTGGGCGTATGTAGTGTGTTTTGTGTGTCTGGGCATATGTAGTGTGTTTTGTGTGTCTGGGCGTATGTGGTGTGTTTTGTGTGTCTGGGCGTATGTAGTGTGTTTTGTGTGTCTGGGCATATGTAGTGTGTTTTGTGTGTCTGGGCGTATGTGGTGTGTTTTGTGTGTCTGGGCGTATGTGGTGTGTTTTGTGTGTCTGGGCGTATGTAGTGTGTTTTGTGTGTCTGGGCGTATGTGGTGTGTTTTGTGTGTCTGGGCGTATGTGATGTGTGTCTGGGCGTATGTAGTGTGTTTTGTGTGTCTGGGCGTATGTAGTGTGTTTTGTGTGTCTGGGCATATGTAGTGTGTTTTGTGTGTCTGGGCGTATGTGGTGTGTTTTGTGTGTCTGGGCGTATGTGGTGTGTTATGTGTGTCTGGGCGTATGTGGTGTGTTTTGTGTGTCTGGGCGTATGTAGTGTGTTTTGTGTGTCTGGGCGTACGTAGTGTGTTTTTTGTGTCTGGGCGTATGTGGTGTGTTATGTGTGTCTGGGCGTATGTAGTGTGTTTTGTGTGTCTGGGCGTATGTAGTGTGTTTTGTGTGTCTGGGCGTATGTGGTGTGTTTTGTGTGTCTGGGCGTATGTGATGTGTGTCTGGGCGTATGTAGTGTGTTTTGTGTGTCTGGGCGTATGTAGTGTGTTTTGTGTGTCTGGGCATATGTAGTGTGTTTTGTGTGTCTGGGCGTATGTGGTGTGTTTTGTGTGTCTGGGCGTATGTAGTGTGTTTTGTGTGTCTGGGCGTACGTAGTGTATTTTTTGTGTCTGGGCGTATGTAGTGTGTTTTGTGTGTCTGGGCGTATGTAGTGTGTTATGTGTGTCTGGGCGTATGTAGTGTGTTTTGTGTGTCTGGGCATATGTAGTGTGTTTTGTGTGTTTGGGCGTATGTAGTGTGTTATGTGTGTCTGGGCGTATGTAGTGTGTTTTGTGTGTCTGGGCGTATGTAGTGTGTTTTGTGTGTCTGGGCGTATGTAGTGTGTTTTGTGTGTCTGGGCGTATGTGGTGTGTTATGTGTGTCTGGGCGTATGTAGTGTGTAAAATAGTCAACCTGGAGGCAAAAAAGGGAAGTATGATTAAGATGCTCCAACTGATTATAGGCCACTGACTTGCAGCTGCTCCACAGAGTTTTGACAAAAACAGTGGAGAGAAAATAACATATCTGATAATCACACGCTGCTTTCTGTTGCTGACCAGCAGATGTCAGTGATGTGCGTTGTGAAAAGATAATGAAGCTCAGAGTATTGAACCGTTTTTCGGCAACAATTTGGAGAACGTGCCGAAGCCTTCAGAAAGCCTTGGTTTCCGATCACTAGCTAGAATGTCCCCAGTCTTGCGAGCAGCATGATGGATGATGTCTTTAACTCAGTGTCTGTGGTGTCCCAAGTCCTGAGGACACCCATGGACTTGCTAATATTAGGATAAAGTAATCCTTCTACCCCACCTTACCCCACCCCAAAGAAAGAAAAAAAATATATATTGTAAAGTGGTTATCCCACTGGCTATTAGGTGAATGCACCAATTTGTAAGTCGCTCTGGATAAGAGCGTCTGCTAAATGACGTAAATGTAAATGTAATGCTAATCCTGTCTGCTCAGTCAAGTTTGGACCCAGGGCCTTCAAAAATGACTTTGTGAAGTTGTTGAGGTGTTCGAGGTGAAAGTCAAAGGATGTTATATTTCCCTTCCCATTACAGAACCTGTTCCAGGTAAGACTGCCAACCGAGGGGGAAAAGTCAGACAAGGACCAAAACGAGACAGGTGGGGGTTCTGAAAGACACGCGTGGGAGTGTCCACTGAAAGTTGACTAGGGAACAACAACTGGAACCTAGAAGACACCCACCATGAACACCCACTAAATTTGCCCAAGAACAGATAAACGAAATAAACCCCCACACCAAACTTAAAGTCAGGAAGCAAAAAGTGGATCAAAACAAAAACAGTGAAGATCAGATAAAGGATTGTTTTTTTTTAAAAATCAAATAGGGAGAGACAACTAAAGGTGTTAACCCTCCACATCTCTCAAGACAACTAGAGTGCTGCACCAGCCGCTCTTAAATATCACCTATTCCTGCACAGGTGTAACACCTTCTGAATAACGAGATGTCAAGCGAGCACAGGTGTAACACCTTCTGAATAACGAGGTGTAACACATACTAACAAGGTATTTATTTATTATTATACATTTTTTCATTTTAGCAGACGCTCTTATCCAGAGCGACTTACAGTTAGTGAGTGCATAATTATTATTTTTTCCATACTGGCCCCCCCGTGGGAATTGAACCCACAACCCTGCCGTTGCAAATGCCATGCTCTACCAACTGAGCTACACGGGACTATGACACAGGTGACACCAATCGACGCACCCAACGTGCTAATGTCCAACCTTGAAATATAAATGGAAAAACCAAAGCCTGTAACACTTGCAAGGTCAGTAGAAGGGTACTATGGTCCTCTGTAGCTCAGCTGGTAGAGCACGGCACTTGAAACGCCAAGATAGTGGGTTCGAGCCCCGGGACTAAACATACACAAAAATTTATGCACGCATGACTGTAAGTTGCTTTGGATAAAAGCGTCTGCTATATGGCATATTATTATTATTATATTGGTTGTGACCATAGATAGGTTAGAATGGAGTCAATGTAATGGTGTCAATCACATGGAAACCAGATGTTTGATGAGTTTGATACCAGAGCATATGAGCGGAGTGGAGCGGGAGCGAGCGTGGAGCGTGAGCGGACGGATTTTGAACAGAGCGCAGAGCGGCATTTTTAAAAGGACGGAGCGTCGCCCTATGTCCCGCTCCAATTTCGCTCGCTCACACCACGAGTCTGAAGCATGCTCAAGCCTGACCCAGAATCCATCTGTTTAATTTAATTTGTGTCGTCCATGAATTTGTATTTTATAGAGCGAGAGGAGCAGCAGCAGCAACAAGAGAAAAGCGTTGAGGAATTCAAAAGTTTATTCACTGCACGCAAAGGCCCAACCATAACAAGGGAGAGAAAAAGAGAGCTGGATGTAGCATTTTTTGAAATTATTTTCATGGACTATGAACCGCTGAGTAAAGGAGAACGCGAAGGGATGCAACACTTCGCCAGCGCAGCTCAACCGGGCTACACCCCCCCAAGAAACTATGATAAATCAGTACTTTACTTTGTCAAATTTACATCTGAGATGCCCCATTCACATGCTTCAGCTGGCGATCAAAAAACGCCTTTAACGAGCACGACAACATTAATAGGCTGTTAGTGAAAGTCGGGCACCTGGTGAAAAGTGTACGCAAGAGCACAGAGGAAACCGACCAATTAGGTGTCCGCCCCACAAATGCCTGCGCCATTCGATGGAGCAGCCAGCTGCGGATGATTCAGTCGTTCATCCGGTTGTTCCAAAAAAGACCCGTTATGGCAAAACAAACTCAAGTCTAATGTTGCTAACATCACCCTGAATCAAGTACGGCAGCTGACGCACCTTGTCAGTGTGCTGACACCACTAGCAGATCTCACAGACAAAATGCAGAAGGAGCTGGGGAACCTGGGGATGATCCTCCCTGCTGTCACAGAAATCAAATCCCTGCTCACCGATTACACTCACGCTGCACTTCCAATGTGCATCGCTGCTTTTGCAGAAACATTGGCAAACAACGTGTCAATTCGCTATGGAATATACTATACTGATTAACATCTCATTTTAGCGTCAGTGTTAGATCCCGCTTTCAAGACAGAATGGATAATCCGGGGAGATAAAGTAAGGCTTTGGTTTAAGCTAAAAGTGAAATACATGCAGATTTTGTTCCTTTTTTGGAGTGAGCGGGGGGCGATTTGAGTGGAGCGCGATGCAAACTGCGTTGAGCGCTGAGCGATAATGAGCGGACTGGCCTGATGTGGCTTTGAGCGGGGGGAGCGGAGGGGTGAACAGCTCCGTGAGCGAGGAGCTGAGATTCTCACCGCTCCACTCCGCTCATATGCTCTGTTTGATACCATTTAATTGTCTCTATTCTACCCATTATTATGAGCCATCCTCCCCTCAACTTCCTCCACTGATACAGTGGGGGAAAAAAAGTATTTAGTCAGCCACCAATTGTGCAAGTTCTCCCACTTAAAAAGATGAGAGAGGCCTGTAATTTTCATCATAGGTACACGTCAACTATGACAGACAAAATGAGGAAAAAAAATCCAGAAAATCACATTGTAGGATTTTTAATGAATTTCTTTGCAAATTATGGTGGAAAATAAGTATTTGGTCAATAACTAAAGTTTCTCAATATTTAGTTATATACCCTTTGTTGGTAATGACACAGGTCAAACGTTTTCTGTAAGTCTTCACAACATTTTCACACACTGTCGCTGGTATTTTGGCCCATTCCTCCATGCAGATCTCCTCTAGAGCAGTGATGTTTTGGGGCTGTCGCTGGGCAACACGGACTTTCAACTCCCTCCAAAGATTTTCTATGGTGTTGAGATCTGGAGACTGGCTATGCCACTCCAGGACCTTGAAATGCTTCTTACGAAGCCACTCCTTCATTGCCCGGGCGGTGTGTTAGGGATCATTGTCATACTGAAAGACCCAGCCACATTTCATCTTCAATGCTCTTGCTGATGGAAGGAGGTTTTCACTCAAAATCTCACGATATAAGGCCCCATTCATTCTTTCCTTTACACGGATCAGTCGTCCTGGTCCCTTTGCAGAAAAACAGCCCCAAAGCATGATGTTTCCACCCCCATGCTTCACAGTAGGTATGGTGTTCTTTGGATGCAACTCAGCATATTTTGGTTTCATCTGACCACATGACATTCTCCCAATCCTCTTCTGGATCATCCAAATGCACTCTAGCAAACTTCAGACGGGCCTGGACATGTACTGGCTTAAGCAGGGGGACACGTCTGGCACTGCAGGATTTGAGTCCCTGGCGGCGTAGTGTGTTACTGATTGTAGGCTTTGTTACTTTGGTCCCAGCTCTCTGCAGGTCATTCACAAGGTCCCCCCGTGTGGTTCTGGGATTTTTGCTCACCATTCTTGTGATCATTTTGACCCCACGGGGTGAGATCTTGCGTGGAGCCCCAGATCGAGGGAGATTATCAGTGGTCTTGTATGTCTTCCATTTCCTAATAATTGCTCCCACAGTTGATTTCTTCAAACCAAGCTGCTTACCTATTGCAGATTCAGTCTTCCCAGCCTGGTGCAGGTCTACTATTTTGTTTCTGGTGTCCTTTGACAGCTCTTTGGTCGTGGCCATAGTGGAGTTTGGAGTGTGACTGTGTGACGTTGTGGACAGGTGTCTTTTATGCTGATAACACGTTCAAACAGGTGCCATTAATACAGGTAACGAGTGGAGGACAGAAGAGCCTCTTAAAGAAGAAGTTACAGGTCTGTGAGAGCCAGAAATATTGCTTGTTTGTAGGTGACCAAATACTTATTTTCCACCATAATTTGCACATAAATAAATTTAAAATCATACAATGTGATTTTCTGAATTTTTTTTTCTCAATTTGTCTGTCATATTTGACATGTACCTATGATGAAAATTACAGGCCTCTCTTATCTTTTTAAGATGGAGAACTTGCACAATTGGTGGCTGTGTCATGAACCCTGCGTCCTGAGTTGGTTCCTGCCTGTGTTGCCGTTTTTCTGCTCTGAATCTCCTGTTTCCTGAAGGTTCTTGAACGCTCCCTGCCTGGTTGCCGGGCGACGTTGCTAGGCGGGAGATCTCCCGATTACCCGCACCTGCATCTCATCAGCTATCTGCACACCTGGTCCTGATCATCACCCTTCATAAGCTCTGACCTGACATCCATTCCCTGCCGGATCGTTAGCCATGAACAGTATGTTTGTCAGCGTATCAGCCTCTGAGTTACTAGCGTTAGTTTTGTTGTTTTGCACCTTGTTGGCTTGCCGTGTACTTACCTCCGTTTGTTTCTATCTACAGTCATTCTCCCGGAACCTTCACCCAACCCCTGCCTGGTTGTCGGCGGCTGCCGAGCCATCATTGGATCTGCCACTTCACCTCCACCAACTCATCTCCGCTGCCCACTCTGTCCCCTGGATTATTCTGCATCGTTTTCTGAATCTGTTAATAAATTCTCACCTTTGTTCCACTCACCTCATCCTGGTCTGCTTCTGGGTTCTGGCTTAGAAAACCGTGACAGAACGATCCGGCCAGAAATGAACCCAGCGGACCTGGTCTCTGTTCGCCATGCCATTACCCATCAGGAGAAGATGTTGGGACAACACAGCACGGCGCTACAGGAGATAGCGTTGTCGGTTCGGAACTTTTCTACCAGCCTGACGAAGATCCAGGCTCAGCTCAGTTTGCCGGTGGAGAATCCACCACCGGTTTCACCCCTCTCGCCTGCCTCTTCTGGAGCTGTGCCCTTCCGTGAGCCCAAGGTTCCGACGCCTGATGAGTATAAAGGGGATTTGGGAAGATGCCGTTCCTTTCTTATGCAGTGTGGATTAGTGTTCGATCTACAGCCCCACTCTTACGCTACAGACAAGGCTAGGATAGCCTTTGTTATCGAATTGCTGCGTGGTAGAGCCCTGGAGTGGGCTTCAGCCGTATGGGAACGACAGGACACCTGCATGGCGTCATACCAGGAGTTCACGGCAGAGATGAGGAGGCTGTTTGACCATCCAGTCCGAGGTAAGGACGCAGATAAACGGCTGTTTTCTCTTCGCCAAGGAGCTCGCAAAGTTGCCGACTTCGTTATCGAATTCAGGACACTGGCTGTGGAGAGTGGGTGGAATGAAGAGTCACTGCAAGCGGCTTTCTATCAGGGGTTGTCGGAGCAACTCAAGGATGAGCTGATCTCCTATCCGGAGCCTAGTGACCTGGACAGTTTGGTAGCTTTGTCTATTCGGGTGGATAACAGAGTTCGAGAGAGAAGGAGGGAGAAGCAATGGGAGCAGTCCAATCAATCAGCTTCTCGGTTTCCATTCAGGTCAGGAGGTGGACCAGAACGCGTTGATCATTGTCCATCACACGGGATTAGTGGAGAGGTCCTCCCTCCAGATTCTGAACCCATGCAAATGGGGCGGCACGGGTTAACCAAGGAGGAGCGCCAACGTAGACGTGAGACCAACCGCTGCCTCTACTGTGGTAGTTCGGGACATTACATCTCCACTTGTTCCCAGCGGCCGTCAAACTGCCCGGCTCACTAAGTTTGGGAGGACTTTTAGCGAGCCAGTTACAACCTCTCAATACCCCTGTCAGACCCCGTTTCCCGGCTACCATCATGAACGGAAATCAGAGTTTAGCGATTAACGCTTTCGTCGATTCTGGTGCCGATGGCAGCTTTATTGATGCCGACGTGGTGGAACAGCTGGGGCTTTCCAAGGAGCGATTACCGGAAGCCATTGAAGCTACCACTCTGAACGGCAGTAGTCTGGCACGTATCACGATGAGGACTGAACCGGTTAGGATGCTGTTGTCAGGGAATCATTCTGAGGTTATCTCATTCTTCATTCTGCCTTCTCCCCATGTTCCTCTGGTCCTTGGATACCCCTGGCTGAAGGAACACAATCCCTCGTTCGATTGGGTGACTGGCAAGGTAACTAGTTGGAGCATTGATTGTCATGCTAACTGCCTCAAGACTGCCTGTTCCCATTCTGTTCCCAGTCAGGTCATTGAGGCTAACCCCCCAGATTTGTCCCTGGTTCCCAAAACATATCACGAGTTGGGGGAAGTGTTCAGTAAGCAGAGGGCTCTGTCACTCCCTCCCCACCGACCATATGATTGTGCCATAAACCTGTTCCCTGGGGCTGCCTATCCCAAGGGACGGTTATACAGCATCTCCCGACCTGAACGTGAAGCTTTGGAGACCTACATCAAGGAGTCCCTAGCTGCTGGTCTCATTCGTCCCTCGTCATCACCCCTGGGGGCAGGATTCTTCTTTGTGGGTAAGAAGGATGGCTCTCTTCGACCGTGTATTGATTATCGGGGGTTGAATGATATCACGGTCAAGAACAAGTATCCCCTGCCCTTGATGAGCTCTGCTTTCGACTCCTTACAGGGTGCTACTGTATTCACCAAGCTGGACCTACGCAATGCGTATCATCTGGTCCGGATCAGAGAGGGGGACGAGTGGTTGATGGGTTTCAATACACCGATGGGTCACTTCGAGTATCAGGTGATGCCGTTTGGACTAACCAATGCTCCAGCAGTGTTCCAGAGTATGGTGAATGACGTCCTGAGAGATATGATCGGTCTTTTTGTGTTTGTTTACCTGGATGACATTCTTATCTTCTCGAAGGAACCTTCCAGCCACGTCCAGCATGTCAAGCAGGTTCTGCAGCGATTGCTGGAGAATCGCCTGTTTGTGAAGGCCGAGAAGTGTGAATTTCACGCCCACACTACATCCTTCCTCGGGTACATCATCTCCAGGGGAGAGATTAGGATGGACCAGGAGAAGGTTAGGGCGGTTCTGGATTGGGCCCAGCCCGGTACGAGATTGCAGCTCCAGAGGTTTCTGGGGTTTGCGAATTTCTATCGCAGATTCGTCCGGGATTACAGCCGTGTGGCCGCTCCTTTAACTGCCCTGACTTCCAGTACCAGGACCTTCAGTTGGAATCCTGAGGCGGACCGAGCTTTCCTGGATTTGAAGAGGCGATTCACCAACGCACCGATTCTCTCTCAACCTGACACGGCCCGTCAGTTCGTCGTTGAAGTGGATGCGTCTGATGTGGGGGTTGGTGCCATCCTGTCCCAGCGATGCTCCACTGACGGTAAACTCCATCCCTGCGCCTACTACTCTCGTCGTCTTTCGTCTGCAGAGAGGAACTACGATGTGGGTAACCGGGAGCTTCTCGCGGTGAAGCTTGCCTTGGAGGAGAGGCGCCACTGGTTGGAGGGGGCGGAGCAACCGTTTATTGTCTGGACTGACCACAAGAATCTTGCTTACGTGCAATCGGCTAGACGTCTCAACTCCCGTCAGGCCAGGTGGGCTTTGTTTTTCGGACGTTTTAATTTTTCCCTGACGTTCCGACCTGGGTCTAAGAACAGCAAGGTGGACGCCTTGTCCCGGATGTTCTCCAAGACGGAGGAGAGTGGGGCCAAGACCGAGACGATTCTTCCCCGGAACTGTGTCGTGGGAGCAGTTATGTGGAGGATTGAGGAGGAGATTATGGCGGCCCTTCGGACGCAGCCCGGTCCCGGTAACGGTCCACCCGGTCGGTTGTTTGTGCCTGAGTCGGTTCGTTCTGCTGTCCTCCAATGGTCCCATGCCAGCAAGATGGCTTGTCACCCTGGCGTGGCTCGGACGATGGCGTTACTTCGCAGACGATATTGGTGGCCTGCCATGGGAGAAGATACTCAGAGGTTTGTTGCTGCCTGTCCAGTGTGTGGCAGAATAAGAGTGCCAATCAGCCCAGCTCTGGACTTCTTCACCCCCTCCCTATTCCCCGGCGACCATGGTCGCATCTGGCCCTGGACTTTGTCACTGGGTTGCCCTCTTCTGAGGGGAACACGGTCATTCTGACTATCATGGACAGATTCAGCAAGTTCGCCCACTTTGTGCCCATTTCCAAGCTTCCCTCTGCCTCTGAGACGTCCGAGATCCTGGTTAGGGAGGTTTTCAGGGTCCACGGGTTGCCCAGTGACATAGTTTCCGACCGTGGTCCTCAGTTTACCTCTGCTGTCTGGAAGTCCTTCTGTTTGGCCATTGGAGCTACAGTCAGTCTAACATCTGGTTTTCACCCCCAATCTAATGGTCAGGCGGAGAGAGCCAACCAGAAGATGGAATCCACGCTACGCTGCCTTGTCTCCTCCAACCCCACCTCCTGGGTCTCTCAGTTGCCTTGGGTTGAGTATGCCCACAATACTCTCCCTACATCTGCCACTGGGATGTCTCCCTTCCAGTGCCTGTATGGCTACCAACCTCCCTTGTTTCCTTCTCAAGAGAAGGATCTCTCAGTGCCCTCTGTTCAGGCCCACATTCGCCGTTGCCACCGGACCTGACATCGGGCCAGAAAGGCCCTCCTTAGAGTTTCTGACCGGTATCAGCTCCAGGCGAATCGCCGCCGGATTCCCGCCCCCACCTATACCATCGGAGATAGGGTCTGGTTGGCTACACGGGATCTTCCTCTGCGGACTGAGTCTAAGAAACTGTCACCGAAGTTCATTGGTCCGTTTGTGGTGGAGAAAGTGATCAATCCTGTTGCGGTTCGACTCAAGTTACCTAGAACGCTCAGAGTCCATCCCACCTTTCATGTCTCCTGCTTCAAGCCTGTTCTCCTCAGTCCTCTGTTGCCCCCTCCGCCTCCTCCTCCTCCCCCTCGGATGATCGGAGGTGGTCCTGCCTACACGGTGCGCCGCATTATAGATTCCAGACGGCGGGGCCGGGGTTTCCAGTATCTCGTGGACTGGGAGGGGTATGGTCCTGAAGAGAGGAGTTGGATTCCTCGGCATCAGATCCTTGATGCTGACCTCCTTCGTGACTTCTACCGCCTCCATCCTGGCGCTCCGGGTAGTCCACCCGGTGGCGTTCGTCGGAGGGGGGGTACTGTCATGAACCCTGCGTCCTGAGTCGTTTCCTGCCTGTGTTGCCGTTTTTCTGCTCTGAATCTCCTGTTTCCTGAAGGTTCTTGAACGCTCCCTGCCTGGTTGCCGGGCGACGTTGCTAGGTGGGAGATCTCTCATCAGCTATCTGCACACCTGGTCCTGATCATCACCCTTCATAAGCTCTGACCTGACATCCATTCCCTGCCGGATCGTTAGCCATGAACAGTATGTTTGTCAGCGTATCAGCCTCTGAGTTACTAGCGTTAGTTTTGTTGTTTTGCACCTTGTTGGCTTGCCGTGTACTTACCTTCGTTTGTTTCTATCTACAGTCATTCTCCCGGAACCTTCACCCAACCCCTGCCTGGTTGTCGGCGGCTGCCGAGCCATCATTGGATCTGCCACTTCACCTCCACCAACTCATCTCCGCCGCCCGCTCTGTCCCCTGGATTATTCTGCATCGTTTTCTGAATCTGTTAATAAATACTCACCTTCGGTCCACTCACCTCGTCCTGGTCTGCTTCTGGGTTCTGGCTTAGAAAACCGTGACAGGCTGACTAAATACTTTTTTACCCCACTGTATATATATATATCAAATACTTTTTTCCCTCACTGTGTGTATATATATATATATATATATATATATATATATATATATATGTATATATATATATATATACACAGTGAGGGAAAAAAGTATTTGATCCCCTGCTGACTTTGTACGTTTGCCCACTGACAAAGACATGATCAGTCTATAATTTTAATGGTAGGTTTATTTGAACAGTGAGAGACAGAATAACAACAACAAAAATCCAGAAAAACGCATGTCAAAAATGTTCTAAATTGATTTGCATTTTAATGAGGGAAGTAAGTATTTGACCCCTCTGCAAAACATGACTTAGTACTTGGTGGCAAAACCCTTGTTGGCAATCACAGAGGTCAGACATTTCTTGTAGTTGGACGCCAGGTTTGCACACATCTCAGGAGGGATTTTGTCCCACTCCGCTTTGCAGATCTTTTCCAAGTCATTAAGGTTTTGAGGCTGACGTTTGGCAACTCGAACCTTCAGCTCCTTCAACAGATTTTCTATGGGCTTAAGGTCTGGAGACTGGCTAGGCCACTCTAGGACCTTAATGTGCCTCTTCTTGAGCCACTCCTTTGTTGCTTTGGCCGTGTGTTTTGGGTCATTGTCATGCTGGAATACCCATCCATGACCCATTTTCAATGCCCCGGCTGAGGGAAGGAGGTTCTCACCCAAGATTTGACGGTACATGGCCCCGTCCATTGTCCCTTTGATGCGGTGAAGTTGACCTGTCCCCTTAGCAGAAAAACACCCCCAAAGCATAATGTTTCCACCTCCATGTTTGACCGTCGATATGGTGTTCTTGGGGTCATAGGCAGCATTCCTCCCCCTCCAAACACGGCGAGTTGAGTTGATGTAAAAGAGCTCGATTTTGGTCTTATCTGACCACAACACTTTCACCCAGTTCTCCTCTGAATCATTCAGATGTTCATTGGCAAACTTCAGACGGCCCTGTATATGTGCTTTCTTGAGCAGGGGAACCTTGCGGGCGCTGCAGGATTTCAGTCCTTCACGGCGTAGTGTGTTACCAATTGTTTTTTCTTGGTGACTATGGTCCCAGCTGCCTTGAGATCATTGACAAGATCCTCCTGTGTAGTTCTGGGCTGATTCCTCACCGTTCTCATGATCATTGCAACTCCACGAGGTGAGATACATTTACATTTTAGTCATATAGCAGACGCTCTTATCCAGAGCGACTTACAGGAGCAATTAGGGTTATGTGCCTTGCTCAAGGGCACATCGACAGATTTTTCACCTAGTCGGCTCGGGGATTAGAACCAGCGACCTTTCGGTTACTGGCACAATGCTCTTAACCACTAAGCTACCTGCCGCCCCGATCTTGCATGGAGCCCGAGGCCGAGGGAGATTGACAGTTATTTTGTGTTTCTTCCATTTGTGAATAATCGCACCAACTGTTGTCACCTTCTCACCAAGCTGCTTGGCGATGGTCTTGTAGCCCATTCCAGCCGTGTGTAGTTCTACAATCTTATCCCTGACATCCTTGGAGAGCTCTTTGATCTTGGCCATGGTGGAGAGTTTGGAATCTGATTGATTGATTGCTGCTGTGGACAGTTGTCTTTTATACAGGTTACTAGCTGAGATTAGGAGCACTCCCTTTAAGAGTGTGCTCCTAATCTCAGCTCGTTACTTGTATAAAAGACACCTGGGAGCCAGAAATCTTTCTGATTGAGAGGGGGTCAAATACTTATTTCCCTCATTAAAATGCAAATCAATTTCTAACATTTTTGACAATGGTTTTTCTGGATTTTTTTGTTGCTATTCTGTCTCTCACTGTTCAAATAAACCTACCATTAAAATTAAATTAAAATTATAGACTGATCATGTCTTTGTCAGTGGGCAAACATACAAAGTCAGCAGGGGATAAAATACTTTTTTTTCCCTCACTGTAGGTGTGGCCTTGTGTTTGAGGTTAATTGTCCAACAGGCATGAATGAAGAATTGTTAATGAAGTGTTTTTCTGGAACAGGTTTATTTTCACTTATTGGTGTTCGATACTCCCATCTAGTGGTCTCTCCAACTCCGTGCTCTAGTACAATCTTGTGTTATTTATGCTGAGATGTTCAGATGGTAAATGTAAAAGCAATAACTGATTATATTTCTCTCTCTGCTTTTGAATATTTTGTATATAATCTAGATTATTGCACATTATATTTGCACTAGGTACTGATTCATAGATTTTCTGATGTATTTTCTTGACATGCACTTATCCGTGAAGACATGCACTTATCCTTGAAGTAGAAGCCAGGTGTGTGTGCCGACGATTTACAGTGATGATGGCCTGAAGACGAAACATTTCATTTATGAAAATGTCTCCCATTAAATTGAGTGTCATTTCAGTTATTTTCAATTGGACATTACATTAAGTACAGAGCTTGAACACCGTTTGATACCACATCTTTAGTTCATGACTAGAGAACAAGGCAGTTTATTCAACAGTTTTCTTTCTTCACACAGCATGGGTTTACAATTTCAATAATTCATTTCTTTATGACATTTCTTGCACTATGGTTTTTTGGGCACCATGATATTTTAATAAACATCTTTATTTTGCGTTCAAGCCTCAGTTTTGGATTTATTCATTTTTTTAGACAGTGTGCGGGTCTCCAACTCTTCCAGCTAAATACACTTGGCATGCAGTTCAACACGTTGGAGTCAGTCAGCTGCTCCGCCAAGACTCAAATCTGTCCAGTTCCTTTGAGATCTGAGCTTTTGTTCTCCTTTATAAAAGAGGCTGCTGAAAAGGCAACCAGCCCCCAAAGAAACCAAAACAAATAATGGCAGGTCATTTCACAGTTGAACAAAGAGGAATTGAAGTACAAGGCTATGCTACTGCTATGATGAATAACTAACTTTGATGAGATTAGCCCAGGGACAGGTGTGGACTGGCAGGCACTGTTTCTCTAGAACCAAACCTCTGCCCCTCCCCTCTGCCCCTCCTCCATCCCCTCCCCTTTCTCCCTCTCTCTTCTCTCCCTCTCTCTTCTCGCCCTCTCTCTTCTCTCCCTCTCTCTTCTCTCCCTCTCTCTTCTCTCCCTCTCCCTCTCTCTTCTCACCCTCTCTCTTCTCTCCCTCTCTCTTCTCTCCCTCTCCCTCTCTCTTCTCTCCCTCTCTCTCCTCTCTCTCCTCTCTCCCCTCTCCTTCTCTCTCTCCTCATCTCTCCTCTATCTCCTCTCTCCCCTCTCCTTCTCTCTCCTCTCTCCCTCTCTCTCCCTCTCTCCTTCTCTCTTCTTCTCTCCCTCTCTCTTCTCTCCCTCTCTCTCCTCTCTCTCCTCTCTCCCCTCTCCTTCTCTCTCTCCTCCTCTCTCCTCTCTCCCTCATCCCCTCTCTTCTCTTCTCTTCTCTTCTCTTCTCTTCTCTTCTCTTCTCTTCTCTTCTCTTCTCTTCTCTTCTCTTCTCTTCTCTTCTCTTCTCTTCTCTCTCTCCTCTCCTCTCCTCTCCTCTCCTCTCCTCTCCTCTCCTCTTCTCTTCTCTTCTCTTCTCTTCTCTTCTCTTCTCTTCTCTTCTCTTCTCTTCTCTTCTCTTCTCTTCTCTTCTCGTCTCTTCTCTTCTCTTCTCTTCTCTTCTCTTCTCTTCTCTCCTCTTCCTCTCCTCCTTCTCTTCCTCTCCTATCCATTTATTCTGTTTTCTTCCCCTCTTCTACTCTTCTCCTCCACACGGAAGTGCAGAAAGAGATAAGAGGTGTGGTGGATGTCTCCCCATAGTGGTCATCTATGACATGATCTTGTCCCAGTGGATGTGAGTGTATCTGTACACTGTCTGTGGTAAACAAACAGTTGATGTCAGAAGTTTACATACACTTAGGTTGGAGACATTAAAACTCGTTTTTCAACCACTCCACACATTTCTTGTTAACAAACTATAGTTTTGGCAAATCGGTTAGGACATCTACTTTGTGTATGACACAAGTAATTTTTCCAACAATTGTTTACAGACAGATTCTTTCACTTATAATTCACTGTATCACAATTCCAGTGGGTCAGAAATTTACATACATTAAGTTAACTGTGCCTTTAAACAGCTTGGAAAATTCCAGAAAATTATGTCATGGCTTCAGAAGCTTCTGATAGGCTAATTGACATCATTTGAGTCAATTGGAGGTGTACCTGTGGATGTATTTCAAGGCCTACCTTCAAACTCAGTGCCTCTTTGCTTGACATCATCGGAAAATCTAAAGAACTCAGCCAAGACCTCAGAAAAAAAATTGTAGACCTCCACAAGTCTGGTTCATCCTTGGGAGCAATTTCCAAACGCCTGAAGGTGCCACGTTCATCTGTACAAACAACAGTACGCAAGTATAAACACCATGGGACCACGCAGCTGTCATACCGCTCAGGAAGGAGACGCGTTCTGTCTCCTAGAGATGAACGTACTTTGGTGCGAAAAGTGCAAATAAATCTCAGAACAACAGCAAAGGACCCTGTGAAGATGCTGGAGGAAAACTCAGTCTGGTTTTGGAGCAGTGGCTTCTTCCTTGCTGAGCGGCCTTTCAGGTTATGTCAATATAGGACTCGTTTTTCTGTGGATATAGATACTTTTGTACCTGTACATAGCTACCTCAAATACCGTATTATTATCTATCCTGATGCCTAGTCACTTTACCCTGCCTTCATGTACATATCTACCTCAAATACTTTATTATAATCTATCCTGATGCCTAGTCACTTTACCCTGCCTTCATGTACATATCTACCTCAAATACCTTATTATTATCTATCCTGATGCCTAGTCACTTTACCCTGCCTTCATGTACATAGCTAGCTCAAATACCTTATTATTATCTATCCTGATGCCTAGTCACTTTACCCTGCCTTCATGTACATAGCTAGCTCAAATACCTTATTATTATCTATCCTGATGCCTAGTCACTTTACCCTGCCTTCATGTACATATCTACCATTTTCTATTTTGCCCTGTTTATCAAAAGTGTTGGAAAAACCTGTCAATAATCAACTGATTGGCTTTCTTGATGTCTATAGTATTCTCTCTGGTATGCAATCTGGTTTCCGCTCAGGTTATGGATGTGTCACTGCAACCTTAAAGGTCCTAAATGATGTCACCATTGCCCTTGATTCTAAGCAATGTTGTGCTGCTATTTTTATTGACTTGGCCAAAGCTTTTGATACGGTAGACAATTCCGTTCTTGTGGGCCGGCTAAGGAGTATTGGTGTCTCTGAGGGGTCTTTGGCCTGGTTTGCTAACTACCTCTCTCAAAGAGTGCAGTGTATAAAGTCAGAACATCTACTGTCTCAGCCACTGCCCGTCACCAAGGGAGTACCCCAAGGCTCGATCCCAGGCCCCACGCTCTTCTCAATTTACATCAACAACATAGCTCAGGCAGTAGGAAGCTCTCTCATCCATTTATATGCAGATGATACAGTCTTATACTCAGCTGGCCCCTCCCCGGATTTTGTGTTAAACGCTCTACAACAAAGCTTTCTTAGTGTCCAACAAGCTTTCTCTGCCCTCAACCTTGTTCTGAACACCTCCAAAACAAAGGTAATGTGGTTTGGTAAGAAGAATGCCCCTCTCCCCGCCGGTGTGATTACTACCTCTGAGGGTTTAGAGCTTGAGGTAGTCACCTCATACAAGTCCTTGGGAGTATGGCTAGACGGTACACTGTCCTTCTCTCAGCACATATCAAAGCTGCAGGCTAAGGTTAAATCTAGACTTGGTTTCCTCTATCATAATCGCTCCTCTTTCACCCCAGCTGTCAAACTAACCCTAATTCAGATTACCATTCTACCCATGCTAGATTACGGAGACGTAATTTTCAGATCAGCAGGTAAGGGTGCTCTCGAACGGCTAGATGTTCTTTACCATTCGGCCATCAGATTAGCCACCAACGCTCCTTATAGGACACATCACTGCACTCTATACTCCTCTGTAAACTGCTAATCTCATTATTATATTTACCCAATTGGTAGTTACAGTCTTGTCCCATCTCTGCAATTCCTTTACGGACTCGGGAGAGGTGAAGGTCGAGAGCCGTGCGTCCTCCTGAACACAACCTAACCGAGCCGCACTGCTTTTTGACACAATGCCCGCTTAACCCGGAAGCCAGCCGCACCAATGTGACGGAGGAAACACTGTACACCTGGTGACCGTGTCAGTGTGCACTGCGCCCGGCCCGCCACAAGGAGTCGCTAGTGCGCGACGGGACAGGAACATCCCTGCCGTCCAAACCCTCCCCTAACCAGAACAACGCTGGGCCAATTGTGCGCTGCCCCATGGGTCTCCCTGTCACGGCCAGTTGCGACAGAGCCTGGACTCGAAACAGGATCTGTAGTGGCACAGCTAGAACTGCGATGCAGTGCCTTAGACCACTGCGCCACTCGGGAGGCCCTGTAAACTGGTCATCTCTGTATACCCGTCGCAAGAGCCACTGGTTGATGCTTATTTATAAAACCCTCTTAGGCCTCACTCCCCCCTATCTGAGATACCTACTGCAGCCCTCATCCTCCACATACAACACCAGTTCTGTCAGTCACATTCTGTTAAATGTGCCCAAAGTACACATATCCCTGGGTCGCTCCTCTTTTCAGTTCACTGCAGCTAGTGACTGGAATGAGCTGCAAAAAACACTCAAACATGACAGTTGTATCTCCATCTCTTCATTCAAAGAATCAATCATGGACACTCTTACTGACAGTTGTGGCTGCTTCGCGTGATGTATTGTTGTCTCTACCTTCTTGCCCTTTGTGCTGTTGTCTGTTGCCCAATAATGTTTGTACCATGTTTTGTGCTGCTGCCATGTTGTGCTGCTGCCATGTTGTGTTGCTACCATGTTGTTGTCATGTGGTGTTGCTACCATGCTGTGTTGTCATGTGTTGCTGCCATGCAATGTTGTTGTCTTAGGTCTCTCTTTATGTAGTGTTGTGGTGTGTCTCTTGTCGTGTTGTGTGTTTGGTCCTAGATGTTTATTTTTAATCCCCCGTCCCCCGTCCCGCAGGAGGCCTTTTGCCTTGTGGTAGGCCGTCATTGTAAATAAGAATTTGGTCTTAACTGACTTAACTGAAAAAAAAAAATACCTCATACCTAATTATTATCTATCCTGATGCCTAGTCACTTTACCCTGCCTTTATGTACATATCTACCTGAAATACCTGGTACCTCTGCACATTGATCTGGTACTGGTACTCCCTGTATATACTGTAGCTCCTTTGTTTTGTATTTAATTTTATTCCTCTTGTGTTAGTTACTATTTTATTTGTATTGTTATTTTTCAACTCTGCATGGTTGGGAAGGGCTCATAAGCAAAGCGTTTCACGGTAAAGTCTACAGTTGAAATCTACACCAGTTGTATTCGGTGCATGCGACAAATACAAATTGATTTGATGGTACCAATGTTGATAACCTCAAAGTCTGGGTTCACATAGAATTGATTAATGATGAAACCTCAAAAAGTAGTGCCGAGTTGACGATTAGTGCTTTCGACCAAAAAATATGGCTTTAGTTTTCTTTATTTACTTACCCCACAGCTGGTGAAAACAGTGGGAGGGTCAATGTCATGATGATTACAAAAGCATTATCAAACCCTCAATGTCACTTCTAACCTAAATACCATATCAAGTTGCACATATAGAATAATAATAATAATAATAATAATAATAATAATAATAATAATAATAATAATAATATTGGAGGATATTATAGGAATACTAGTATTTATAATACATTTCCTGTATAATACATATTTTTTCAGAGGATACACATCAAAACAGCACTATGTGTACATTTTAGAGTCTAGCAGGTTTCTGTATTACAGTTCTACCAAGTATTCATACCACTAACAGACTTGTATGAGCTTTTATATGTAAGGTAATTTTGATTTTGTTCACGGTTCATACCTAGTTATAACCATAGGCGAGTACATAAGGTGCTCTATCTCTGCAGGTGATCTGTCTATCTGGTCAAAATCACTGACACAGGTCCCCCTCTACCCTCTGATAATATGTATAACTGAATATTCTGTCTCCAGAGAAACCTGGATTCAAATAAAGACTTTATTAGATTTGCCCTACTTCTCAGAGAATACGCACCAGTACAGCTCTCTGTGTAGATTCAGAGTGTGTCTGAGTTCTGTATTGCAGTTCTGTCAAGTATTTATACCAGTGGCAGATTTTTATAAGGAATTTTGGTTCTGTACACAGTCATGTGATACACGGTATAGAAAAGTCCAATCTTAGGGAGAGCTTCAGTACCATCTCTGCAGATGATCTGTCTATCTGGTCAAAACCCGTGTCATGTCAGTGTTAGGGGAAGCTACTCTGAAAATATAGTTTACCAAAGCTACCTTCACACTGGAAGAAGTTCAGCTACACTATAAAACAAAACAAAAAAACGATGTTTCAAGTGATAATTAGGCAGGTCTGATCCCGAAAGATAAAGGACATTCTTGCCTAGTAGTTATCTACACTGCTACATGGCAAAAAAAATGTTATTAACTACTGAAAACACTACCAAGATTTGAATTAAACTACCACCAAGCTACTGCAAAAATGTAGTTCAATTACTAGTTGAACTACATGTAGTTCACTACTCCTCAACACTGTCGTGGTGTATGGGACGTGAAATGTCATCCTTAATTATAGAAAGCTGATGTATGGCGCATCATTGGATATAATTGTGTTTGTGTGTGTGTGTGTGTGTGTCTGTATAAGAGATCCTTTATGATCTTAAAAATGTTAAGGTAATAATGTCCGACAATACCTTTTTAATTATATGCGCTACACATTTTGCTAGAATTTTTGCATCACAACACTGAAGTTTAAGGGGCCTCCAATTTTTTTAATGGACTGGACCTTTATATTTTCCACTTGTATCCTGTTTCAGTAATAACGAAATCAGACCTTCTTCTTGATTGTCTGATAATCTACCATTTACATAGGAGTGGTTAAAACATGCTAATAATGGTCCTCTGAGTATATCAAAAAAGGTTTGGTGGACCTCGACTGGTATGCCATCCAACCCTGGAGTTTTCCTGGACTTAAAGACTTTAATTGCATCCAGAAGTTCCTCCTCTGTAATTTCCCCTTCACATGAGTCTTTCTGTATGGCTGTTAATTTCATATTATCAATAGAAAAAAATATCCCTACAATTAGCTTCAATTAGAGGAGATGGAGGCGACTGAAACGAAAACATATGCTTAAATTACTTTGCTTCCTCCTTCAAAATATAATTTGCTGAATCATGGGTGACTCCGTCATTTGAAATCAGTTTTCAGTAAATTCGAAATGGTATAAACATAACTGCATTTGTCAAATAGAAACTCTTGTTTGCAACTGTTGGACTAATGATTACACCCTAGATCAGCTAGATGCAGGCAAGAGTATGTATTGAATGTCTGTCGCCTTTGATTTCTCAAAATGATCTCGACCTGTGCACCTACGTTGTAAACGCTAATTGATAGAGTTTAGCAACCTCATGACGGGTACAGGGAAAGTGTTGTATCATGTAGTAGCCTAAACCTATCGACGTTACATTGAGCTGGGTGAATGGAATATGAATGTCAGTCATCCAATATGCTGTAATACGATAATATATGTTTACGACGCATGTGACACACACACACTGTGACCTGGAACCCAGTATGGCCAGTCAGCCTGGCCCATAGAGATGTAAAGAGATCGCAACGTTAATGCCAACACTCAAAACATCCACACACACAAAAAAAAAAAATGCCAACAACGACTGATCCTCCGGCGCAGGCTGAGACAACTGAAAGTCAACACCCGGATACCGTCCAACTACTACAGCAGACTGAGACACCTGAAAGTCAACACCAGGATACCGTCCAACTACTACAGCAGACTGAGACACCTGAAAGTCAACACCAGGATACCGTCCAACTACTACAGCAGACTGAGACACCTGAAAGTCAACACCAGGATACTGTCCAACTACTACAGCAGACTGAGACACCTGAAAGTCAACACCAGGATACCGTCCAACTACTACAGCAGACTGAGACAACGGAAAGTCAACACCAGGATACTGTCCAACTACTACAGCAGACTGAGACACCTGAAAGTCAACACCAGGATACCGTCCAACTACTACAGCAGACTGAGACACCTGAAAGTCAACACCAGGATACCGTCCAACTACTACAGCAGACTGAGCCAACGGAAAGTCAACACCAGGATACTGTCCAACTACTACAGCAGACTGAGACACCTGAAAGTCAACACCAGGATACCGTCCAACTACTACAGCAGACTGAGACACCTGAAAGTCAACACCAGGATACCGTCCAACTACTACAGCAGACTGAGACAACGGAAAGTCAACACCAGGATACTGTCCAACTACTACAGCAGACTGAGACACCTGAAAGTCAACACCAGGATACCGTCCAACTACTACAGCAGACTGAGACAACGGAAAGTCAACACCAGGATACTGTCCAACTACTACAGCAGACTGAGACACCTGAAAGTCAACACCAGGATACTGTCCAACTACTACAGCAGACTGAGACAACTGAAAGTCAACACCAGGATACCGTCCAACTACTACAGCAGACTGAGACAACGGAAAGTCAACACCAGGATACTGTCCAACTACTAGATCAGGCTGAGACAACTGAAAGTCAACACCAGGGTACCGTCCAACTACTACACCTGCCATGTAGATTGTGCTGTCTTTCTGATGATAAAAGGACAAGGCCAAGAGCATCATAGAGGACCCCAATCATTACACAATCTTGCCCAATGTTTTGAGCTGCTGCCCTCTGGAAGGAGATTAAAGGTCCCACTGTTCAGCCAATTTTCCTGACTCTTCAATACAGGAACGTTACCAAAACTACTTCGCATAAACTCATTACATCCATGACTCTCCGAATGATGTTTTAAAAGAGGAAGCAAAATATTATAAGCAGATGTTTTCTTTTCAGTCTCCTCCTCACACACTGAATCACGATTATAGTAAGGATTTATTTCATAATAACAATAAAATAACAAATGCACAAAAAGATCAGTGCGAAGGCCAAATTACAGGAATCACTTTTTTGAGGCTATTAAATCCTTTCAGTCGGGAAAAACCCCAGGGCTTGATGGCATACCAGCAGAGGTATATCAAGCCCTTTTTATGTACTCAAAGTTCCATTATTAGCATGTTTTAACTACTCCTATACAAATGGTAGTCTGTCAGGTACTCAGCAAGAAAGTCTGATTTCACTATTAATAAAATAAGATCCAGATGGTAAGTACAGTATAAACATCCAGGCCATTTCAGAAGCTGGAGGCCTCCTACACTTCAATGTTGTGATGCAAAAATACTAGCAAAATGCATAGCGCATGGAATTAAAACGGTTTTTACCAAGTACACTACCAGTCAAAAGTTTGGACACACCTACTCATTCAAGGGTTTTTCTTTATTTTGACAATGTTTTACTTTGTAGAATAATAGTGAAGACATCAAAACTATGAAATAACACATATGGAATCATGTAGTAACCAAAAAAGTGTTAAACAAATCAAAATATATTTTAGATTTGAGATTCTCAAATAGCAACCCTTTCTCTTGATGACAGCTTTGCACACTCTTGGCATTCTCTCAACCAGCTTCACCTGGAATGCTTTTCCAACAGTCTTGGAGGAGTTCCCACATACGCTGAACACTTGTTTGCTGCTTTTCCTTCACTCTACCGTCCGACTCAACCCAACCCATCTCAATTGGGTTGAGGTCGGGGGATTGTGGAGGCCAGGTCATCTGATGCAGCACTCCATCACTCTCCTTCTCAGTAAAATAGCCCTTACACAACCTGAAGGTGTGTTGGGTCATTGTCCTGTTGAAAAACAAATGATAGTCCCACTAAGCCCAAACCAGATGGGATGGGCGTATCGCTGCAGAATGCTGTGGTAGCCATGCTGGTTAACTGTGCCTTGAATTTTAAATAAATCACAGTTTCACCAGCAAAGCACCCCTACACCATAACACCTCCTCCTCCATGCTTTACGGTGGGAAATTCACATGCGAAGATTATCCATTCACCCACACCGCGTCTCACAAAGACACGCCGGTTTGAACCAAAAATCTCAAATTTGGACTCCAGACCAAAGGACATATTTCCACCGGTCTAATGTCCATTGCTCATGTTTCTTGGCCCAAGCAAGTCTCTTCTTATTGGTGTACTTTAGTAGTGGTTTCTTTACAGCAATTTGACCATGAAGGCCTGATTCCCACAGTCTCCTCTGAACAGTTGATGTTGAGATATGTCTGTTACTTGAACTCTGTGAAGCATTTATTTGGGCTGTAGTTTCTGAGGCTGGTAACTCTAAAGAACTTATCCTCTGCAGCAGAGGTAACAATGGGTCTTCCATTCCTGTGGCGGTCCTCATGAGAGCCAGTTTCATCATAGCGCTTGATGGGACATTTTCCGTATTGACTGACCTTACTGTCTTAAAGTAATGATGGACTGTCCTTTCTCTTTGCTTATTTGAGCTGTTCTTGTCATAATATGGACTTGGTCTTTTACCAAATAAGGCTATCTTCTGTATACCCCCCTACCTTTTCACAACACAACTGATTGGCTCAAACGCATTGAGAAGGAAAGAAATTCCACAAATTAACTTAAGAAGGCACACCTTTTAATTTAAATTCATTCCAGGTGACTACCTCATGAACCTGGGGTGGCAGGTAGCTTAGTGGGTAAGAGCGTTGTGCCAGTAACCGACTAGGTGAAAAATCTGTCGATGTGCCCTTAAGCAAGGCACTTAACCCTAATTGCTCCTGTAATTCGCTCTGGATAAGGGCGTCTGCTAAATTACTAAAATGTAATGAAGCTGGTTGAGAAAATGCCAAGAGTGTCCAAAGCTGTCATCATGGCAAAGGGTGGCTACTTTGAAGAATCATATATATAAATATATTTTGATTTGTTTAACACTTTTTTTGGTTACTACATGATTCCATATGTGTTATTTCATCGTTTTGATGTCTTCACTCGTATTATACAATGTAGAAAATAGTAAAAAATAAAGAAAAACCCTTGAATGAATAGGTGTTCTAAAACTTTTGACCGGTAGTGTATGTCCAAGTTAATGTTTTTAAATGTATGTCAATTGTTAAGTATTTTTTGTCTATAATGTGTTCTTCGTTTTGTGTCAGACCCCTAGGAAGACTAGCTGTCGCCATTCATGGTGGCTTATGGGAGTCCCAATAAATGCTTAAAGTCTATGAATTTGATGGTGGTTACATTCCTCCAGCCTCATCCCTCAGCTGTTTACCAAAAAGGTGACAGCTTAAGTTTGTTGGTCTGACCACTTCATTGTTTTAGGAATCCCAGATACTTAAATTAAAATGCAATATTTTGATGGTATGAAAAAGCTGTTTGCTGAGTAATAAGTCCACAGTCACAAAGGAAGTGTATGTAGGTCTACATGTTTTTAATCAATGCTCATTTTCACCATGAAAATCATATTTTATGCAACACAGGAAAATGATATAAGACTTTCGTCTTGTTTATTCAGCAACTTCTTTGCCCTGTAAGAAGAAAGAAAGAATATAATGGATGAGTATTAATAATGAACATGCTAAATATATTAATATATGTACATTTGGAAATAATGTAATGGGATCAAATATTTAAGGCTCAGTGTTAAGCTTAGATTTTTCAATTTTTAAGTACCAACTTTGAATTAATCTATTTATTTTTTGCCCTACCTGAAATGTCCTTCTTAGAGATCTTAAATACATTTTGAGTTTGTGTGAAAGTTTGGTATTGACCTCTGTGAAGACTGATTCATAGGTGGTGTTGATGTGGCCATATGTGATCATTTAGTCAGGTACAGGTTCAGCAGCAGTTCTGTACCTTTCCAGTGTCGCGGGCCTTGGCTCTGAGCTTGTTGACTTGAGTCTCAGCGATGTCAGCACGCTCCTCAGCCTCCTCCAGCTCATGCTGAACCTTCCTGAACTTAGACATGTGGCTGTTGGCTTGTTCCTCCTGGGTGAGGAAAAGCATTCAAAGTTTCAAGTAGCAAATTAATAGTATTTTTTTTTTAAGGTATTTTTTTAAAGTTGTTGTTTTTTATTGACAGATTTAGGATAGCAATGTAAATAGGGAGATAGATGATATAGCAGAGAAACTGAGTGGTGAAATGGGGGATCAAACTGCTGCCTCCATACAGTGTCTATCAGAAGTATTCACCCACCTTGGATTACTTCACATTTTGTTACAAATTGGGATTCAAATGGATTTAAATGTATTTTCTTTTTTTTCCAACAATCTACACAAAATACTCTGGAATGTCAAAGTGGAACATTTAAAAAATAATGTATGAAAAATAATGATGTTAAATACTATTATTGCACACAGAGCTTATGTGATTTGATAAGCAAATGTTTACTCCTGAACTTATTTAGGCTTGGCATAACAAAGGGGGTGAAAACTTATGAGAGGCACAGTATGTGATCCAGGAGCACTACTACTAGACCAGCCCCCAGTACAGTACTACCACTAGACCAGCCCCCAGTACAGTACTACCACTAGACCAGCCCCCAGTACAGTACTACCACTAGACCAGCCCCCAGTACAGTACTACCACTAGACCAGCCCCCAGTACAGTACTACCACTAGACCAGCCCCCAGTACAGTACTACCACTAGACCAGCCCCCAGTACAGTCTACCACTAGACCAGCCCCCAGTACAGTACTACCACTAGACCAGCCCCCAGTACAGTACTACCACTAGACCAGCCCCCAGTACAGTACTACCACTAGACCAGCCCCCAGTACAGTACTACCACTAGACCAGCCCACAGTACAGTACTACCACTAGACCAGCCCCCAGTACTACCACTAGACCAGCCCCCAGTACTACCACTAGACCAGCCCCCAGTACAGTACTACCACTAGATCAGCCCCCAGTACAGTACTACTACTACTAGATCAGCCCCCAGTACAGTACTACTACTAGATAGCCCCCAGTACTACCACTAGACCAGCCCCCAGTACAGTACTACTGCTAGACCAGCCCCCAGTACAGTACTATCACTAGACCAGCCCCCAGTACAGTACTACTACTAGACCAGCCCCAAGTACTACCACTAGACCAGCCCCCAGTACAGTACTACTACTAGACCAGCCCCCAGTACAGTACTATCACTAGACCAGCCCCCAGTACAGTACTACCACTAGACCAGCCCCCAGTACAGTACTACTACTAGACCAGCCCCCAGTACAGTACTATCACTAGACCAGCCCCCGGTACAGTACTACTACTAGACCAGCCCCCAGTACAGTACTACCACTAGATCAGCCACCAGTACAGCACTAGATCAGCCCCCAGTACAGTACTACCACTAGACCAGCCCCCAGTACAGTACTACCACTAGATCAGCCCCCAGTACTACCACTAGACCAGCCCCCAGTACATTACTACCACTAGACCAGCCCCCAGTACTACCACTAGACCAGCCCCCAGTACAGTACTACCACTAGACCAGCCCCCAGTACTACCACTAGACCAGCCCCCAGTACTACCACTAGACCAGCCCCCAGTACAGCAAATTAATATTCCCCTCTCCTTTAAGTTGGTAACACAGAGGTATAGGAGGTGCTCAGAGATGTGCATAAGTTCTTCAGCAATGACTTGCACTAACTTACTTCAACTTTTAATGTCTACTAAGAAAATAATATGTTTTTGAATGTATGCTTTCAGAGTATTTGACAAAGTATGTGACTCACCGCTTCCTCAGTCTGCCTCTTGTAGGCCTTGACTTTCATCTGCAGCTTATCTACCAGGTCCTGAAGTCTGCCAACGTTCTTCTTATCCTCCTCAGTCTGTGGGAGAAGATCAAAGAATCAATGCCCCATAGTTTTATACACGAACCTGTCTGTGTTAGTGTCAAGTTTGTGAAGAAGGTACTTTCTCTTACCTGGTAGGTGAGCTCCTTGACTCTGCGCTCATACTTGCGGACTCCCTTGACTGCATCTGCACCTCTTCGCTGCTCAGCCTCCACCTCATTCTCAAGCTCACGCACCTTCGTGGAAAAAATTTACGGTAGGCATTTATTTGAGATGGTGAAATCAGATTGTTTGTTCCTATGTACTTTTACAATTTTAATTGAAGGGTGTCTGTAATGATAACAACATCTTTTCATTCTCTAGGTGAGAGAAAAAGTCATTACTCAATGCTCCTGTGTATTTGTATATGATCAAATACATTTCCAGCAATCAGTCTTTCAATCTCTAATCTCTAATCCACCCTGCTATTAACTCACCCTGGACTCCAGTTTCTGGAGCTGCTTCTTGCCTCCCTTCATGGCCAGATTCTCAGCCTCATCCAGGCGGTGCTGCAGGTCCTTGATCGTGACCTCCAGGTTCTTCTTCATCCTCTCCAGGTGAGAGCTGGTGTCCTGCTCCTTCTTCAGCTCCTCAGCCATCATGGCCGCCTGGAATGGTAGTTTGTTTAATTTATTGGCAATAATCATAACGTCCCTATGAGATCTTTGTTGTGGTAAACCAGCCCAGCTACCATTGGCCCTTGGATACAAATCAAGTTGCTGTAATTGAATAGATCATAAGGACTCACGTCAGTGATGGCCTTCTTGGCCTTCTCCTCTGCATTCCTGGCCTCCTGGATGATGTCTTCCACCTCTCCCTGCACCTGCACCAGGTCAGACTCCAGCTTCTTCTTGGTGTTCAGAAGGCTGGTGTTCTGGAGGAGGGAAGACAATTTTCTTGAATCTCAAGAGAACTTTCAAGTCACAAGGCAGAAACGGTATGCTTGGTTTAGTTTCATTATTAATGGCTTACTTCGGTACCTGGGAGTGCAGCAGTCCAACGCGCTCGCTGGCGTCTACCAGCTCAGTCTCAGCCACTTTGCGGCCTCTCTCTGTCTGCTCCAGAGCAACTCTCAGCTCCTCGATTTCAGCCATCATCAGACCGTTTCTGCGCTCCACCATGGCTGCCTGCTCCTTCATGTCCTCTGCGGCGCGGGACGGCGTCATCAAGGTGCAATTGGGCATCCTGGGGTTCACAATGACAATGTAGAGGTGATAGGATGGGTGATAGAAATGCTCATTGGTAAGAATTTCCCCAATATCACTACCTTTCTACAGCATATTAGTTAACTCTATTAAATTCCTCTGTGCTAATAATTTTTACAGATCCCCCACAAGCAAATCCCTCCCCAGTCCCTTTACCTTGAGCTGTCCCTGGACGTTCCTCAGCTGTTTCTGAGCCTCAGCGGCCTGCCTGTTGGAGTGGCTCAGCTGGACCTCCATCTCGTTCAGGTCTCCCTCCATCTTCTTCTTCACCCTCAGGGCGTCATTCCTGCTCCGGACCTCAGAGTCCAGGTTGCTCTGCATGGAGTCAATCATCCTCTGGCTGTTCCTCTTGATCTGCTCCATCTCCTCGTCCTTCTCAGCCAGCTTCCTGTCCACCTCACCCTTGATCTGGTTCAGCTCCAGCTGCACACGCAGAATCTTGGATTCCTCATGTTCCAGTGTTCCCTGAACAAAGAGAAGCAGTCAGGCAAATTGTGTTCAATACATTTGGATGTGTATAACACAAGGAATTAAATATATATGACTACAATAAACACCAATACAGGGAGTGTTGGACTGTAGCTGGCATTGGCTAGTGTACCACTTTAGTCGTATTGTTTGTATATCGTATTTTAAATTTGTGTGACTGTCCTTGTCTATCAGGGTTTTGTTACTTGTCATGTTTTGTGTTTTTAGTGGACCCCAGGAAGAGTAGCTGCTGCTTCTGCAAAAGCTCATGGGGATAACACTATTTTTCCAATCAAACAGCTGTAGTTTGTACCTCAGCCTCCTCCAGAGCGGTCTGGATCTCAGACTTCTCGGTCTCCACAGTCTTCTTGGCCTTCTCCAGCTCATGGATGCTCTTGCCAGTCTCTCCGATCTGCTCAGTCAGGTCAGAGATCTCCTCTGCACACACAAACACAGGAGCAGTTTAGACTTGGGAGATTTTCAGTGGATACCGCCATTACACTGAAGTTGACATTGAATCATACTAATAAATTAATCAGCATTTCATACGGTCTTGCAAATCTAAGTGCTGCTACTTCCTTGGGTCGTTCAAAGGAATACCGATTTACAAGTTCAAATAATTAAGTTCTAAAATGGTGTAATAGAAATGTTGATTACAGTCATTTTAAAACACTAGTATGAGCCCAATAGATTACTGCTGTCAAATGCTCACGTTGCAGGTTCTTGTTCTCTCTCTTCAGAGTCTCCAGATGATCCAGAGCCTCCTCGTAGGAGTTCTTCATCTTGAAGAGTTCAGTGCTCATAGAGCGAGCCTCCTTCAGAGCTCCTTCCAGCTCAGCCTGACCCTCCTCATACTTCTGCTTCCACTCTGCCAGAACCTAGGGAAAATCCATTAGAAGTCATTGATGAAGTTTGGAATCAGAAATATGTTACAATTATATTACAATTGATCATATAGCAGACAGAAAATATCACCCTAGCATGAGGTTTATTCATTTTAACCTTGTCAAAGTTCCTCTGCTTCTTGTCGAGGTTGGCAGCCATTGCGTTGGCTCTCTCAACATCAATCATGAGGTCCTCCACCTCTCCCTGCAGCCTCTGCTTGGTCTTCTCCAGGGAGGCGCACTTGGAGTTTGTTGCCTCAATGGTCTCCTCAGCATCCTGCAGACGCTGGGCCAGCTTCTTTCCTGATGGACGACAGACGGTGTACAAATGTTAAAATACATATCAACGTAATATTTTCTTAGAGCCCCCTACCACCCTCACCATCCACACCGTATGTTTGAGTTTTTGCTGTTGAGTGTGACTCACTTGGCCTCCTCCAGCTCCTCTGTGCGCTGGATGGCATCAGTTTCATACTTAGTCCTCCACTGAGCCACCTCACTGTTGGCCTTGGACATGCCGCGTTGCAGCTCTGCCTTGGCCTCCTGCTCCTCCTCAAACTGCTCCCTCAGGAGGTCACAGTCATGGCGGGCAGACTGAACACCGTGGGCCAGTGCGTTTTTAGCCTGTAAGAGAGAAAAGGAGATAAATTACAAATGACAAAGTCTCTGAGGGTGGCGTAGTCACCGTCTATATGAAGCTCTAAACTCTGTAGTCGGTGATGTCCGTTTTGAGTCCCTTACCTTGACCTCCTCCTCAATCTGCCTCTTCAGCTCCTCCACCTGCTGAGTGAAGGCCTGTTTTCCTCTGGTCAGCTGAGACACCAGGGATTCCTTCTCCTCTAGCTGGCGGCCAAACTCACCTGCAGGGATAGAGGGACGTCTTGTTAATGGGGTCTCTGTTCTCTAAGATTGAACATGTATTTTAAGGTATCGTATGGCAATGTTAGGTGTTGAATAGTCGGGTTTTGGGGCAGTAGAAACTGTGGACTGGAATACAGCCCCCAACCCATGTTATTGTGTTTTACAGAAAGAAAGCATTGGTTTGTTGTTCATTGGTGATGATGGGTACCATTTTCTGTCAGGAGTCTGGCCCTCTGTCCACTGATGTCGTTGATCTGGCGAACATTCTCATCATTCTTAGTCTTGATCTCGCTCAGCTGGTCCTCAAGAGTACGGCACATCTTCTCCAGATTGCCCTGTTAGTGAAACATGTTCCATCATTACTTTATATATGGGACTCCTGTCAACTTCAGTTAACTTGAATGGTAATGTAGTTGACCCTCCTCAACACTGCTTGATCAAAGCATCACTACTCACCTTAGCCTTGGCGACAGCCTCCATGTTGCTGGAGAGGTCATCAATCTCCATCTTGTACTCACTCTTCTCCTTCTCCAGCTTCTGCTTGACGCGCTGCAGGTTGTCGATCTGCTCCCCGAGCTCAGCCACACTGTCGGCCTGCTTCTTGCGCAGAGCGGCGGCTGTGGACTCGTGCTGCAGGGTGGACTCTTCAAGATCACGACGCAGCTTCTGGAACTCAGCCTCACGCTTCTTGTTCATCTCAATCTGTGCAGCAGTGGCGCCTCCGGCCTCCTCCAGCCTCTCGCTGATCTCCTCAAGTTCCCTGGAGAGATCGGCCCTCTGTTTCTCAACCTTAGCCCTGGCAGCACGCTCAGCCTCAATTTCCTCCTCCAGCTCCTCAATCCGGGCCTAGAACAGGGGGCAGGAGCAGGGAGGGATGAACACTACAATACATAAAATAATAATAGTATGTATATTTTTCATAAATGTGTTCATTCAAAGCCAGTTACACTAATATAATAAGTAAATAGTGTCCCATGCGGGAACCAAAACCATAACAGTAAGAAGCACGAGCAAGAAGCACCATGTTTCAACCTACAAGCCACCAGGAAAAATGTGTGCTACCAGAATATTTTTTTATGAAATGTTTCAGGTGTGTGCTTTCCTGTACTGTACCTGGAGTTCCTTGATCTTCTTCTGCAGCTGAGATCCCAGAGACTGCTCATCCTCAATCTTGCTGAGGAGCTGGGAGGTCTCAAACTCCTTCCTAAGAAACACAAACACGTCGATTGCAAAGATGGTTTTGGTCCGATAGGGTAAAGAGAGAGTATCATATGTAAATGCTATTTCATAATTTCAAGAATTAGTCAAGAACAACCATTATGATCAAGATGGCAGGTAATACTGTGTTAATTTATTTGTGTTTACTTCTTGATTTTCTCATCAGACTGCTGCTTGTCATTCTCCAGGTCCATTATGGACTCCTGGGCCAGTTTCAGATCTCCCTCCAGCTTTCTCTTGGCTCTCTCTAGGTCCATACGGAGCTTCTTCTCTTGCTCCAGAGAACCCTCAAGCTACAAGATAAAAACACACATGTATTTTTCTTATGTAAACAACTGAAGATAATATCATCTTACATACTATCATGGCCAAAATGTCAAACTCCACTCACGTCGTCCACTTGCTGTTCCAGCTTGGTCTTGGACTTGGTCAGAGTGTTGACTTTGTCCTCCTCTGCCTGCAGGTCGTCCAGTGTCTGCTGGTGGGCCTCTTGGAGGGCTTTCTTCTCCTTGGTCAGCTTGGCAACACTCTCATCCATAGATGCCATCTCCTCTGTCAGGTTTTTAACCTGAAAACGGCCACAACAAAATTAGTCTTTGGTCACTTGACCATAAAGGGGAGAATTAGTTTGATATGTATTGCATTTATTTCATTCAGATTAGAAACGTCAACAAGTACTGTACTATAGATTGAACACTAGATGGCAGTGTACTCAATGCCAGTATACTGAATGGAAGTCATAAAGGTGGCGCAGTACATACAATGAATGTAGGGAGTACCACTATTCCACCATTTTGTGTCTTCATTTTTCCTGCACCCAACTGGAATTCAAGTTCTGTTGAGCTATGTTTTGAGTTGATTATTGTTTGGATTATTGTTTGGTTAGACTGTCTATGGAAGACACAAGACCTTGTTTTCAGTTGCGTGCTTCTCCTTCTCCACTTTGGCCAGGGTGAGCTCCAGGTCATCAATGTCCTTCTTCAGCTCAGAGCACTCATCCTCCAGCTTCCTCTTCTTGGCAGTCAACTCAGCATTCATCTCCTCCTCATCCTCCAGCCTCTCGGTCGTCTCTTTGAGTTTGGCCTCCAGCTGGATCTTGCTCTTGATGAGCCCCTCGCACCTTTCCTCAGCATCGTTCAGATTCTCTGATTCCTGGTTTCAGAACAGGAGAAAAATCAGCAGCCTCACTTTGTGTATCAACATATATATTTGATTTAGTCAGAGGTCAGACCAAATCTATATACATTCATGAAATATATATTTAAAAATGTGTGTCCTTGTGTTTTGTAATCATATTTACGTAAATGTTCCTTTATGAGGTTTGTTTCTCACTCACGGATGCAACTTGGAGTGCCAGATCATTCTTCTCTTGAAGCATGGACACCATCTTCTCCTCCAACTCTTTCTTGCGGGCCAGAGCCTTGGCCAGGTCTGTCTTCATCTTGTCGAAGTTCTCCTTCATGTTGGCCAGCTCCTTCTCAGTCTCGGCACTCTTAAGCAGGGGCTTGATCTTGAAGTACACCTTCATCCATGGCCAGGTCTTCACATTCATGAATGAGCGGATGTTGTACTGGATGGTGAAGACTGCATCTCTGGTCGACAGGAAGGATGGAGTGGCATGGTGAGTGACATGGTGAGTGGCATGGTGAGTGACATGGTGAGTGACATGGTGAGTGGCATGGTGAGTGGCATGGTGAGTGGCATGGTGAGTGGCATGGTGAGTGACATGGTGAGTGGCATGGTGAGTGACATGGTGAGTGTCATGGTGAGTGGCATGGTGAGTGACATGGTGAGTGGCATGGTGAGTGGCATGGTGAGTGGCATGGTGGGTGGCATGGTGAGTGGCATGGTGAGTGGCATGGTGAGCGGCATGGTGAGCGGCATGGTGAGTGGCATGGTGAGTGGCATGGTGGGTGGCATGGTGAGTGACATGCTCAAAGCTACATTCTGGGATTTGAAGAACAACAAAACGGGCCTTCCCCAACACTTTTTGTCTACAGCTGAGGAATGGGGCTAAGGAAATGGAACCACTTTTAAATTCATAGACAGTGCTCTAGATGCATGGACTGACAGGTTATGCTTAAATCATGAGGCATTTTATATTCTTTAAGAATGAATGGGTAAATATCACAAATATAAATGACAACAGAACAGCTTGCCAAATCCCAAACTGCAGCATTAATAAAGCATTATAAGACATACTTTCTCATTCTGATCACCTCACAGCATATACAATATGTAATCATAATGCATTACATACAGGTGGCCCACAGAAAGCTTTGCCAAAATGTCTACTATTCCTAACCTCCTCTCCATCATCTTGGTGAACTCTTTCCTCATGAGGAATCCACGGCTGAGAGCCTGGACCATGCCGACCAGAACGGCCAGCTTCTCATCTCTCATCTCCTCCAGGACACCCAGCAGACCGGCTTTGAAGAACACCTGAGGCACAGGTAAACATGGAACATTGGAACCACAGTCAGATGGTTACAGATAGAAAGAGTTGGATCAAAACAGGGCAACAACACCACTAGATTGATTTGAACAACATAAACATTGCATAGGCTGTTTCTAAGTTGTAAAATAAGTTATTGTACAGTTGTAGATGAATAATGTACACAGATACAGATAACTGCAACCAAACCACTATAAACCAATGCAACATGATAATGAGTTGAGTTTCTATACTTGTACGAATTTGAAGAAAAAAATTGTTTTTCAACCTTTTTCATTAGTTAAATGAAGATACTGGTGAGATGTTGAACAGTTAGGGTTGAAATGATCATTGAAGTTGTGTTTTGTTGTCAGCTTTTGCTGGGGGTATTTGACTGACCTTGGTGTGTCCAAACTTGTAATCGTCGTGATTTATGTCAATGGACCCAAGCAGCTTCTCAGAAGCCTTCTTGTTGTCCATGAACTGGCCCTCGGGGATGACACTGGCATTCAGTACTTTGTACCTGAATGAGGAGACATTTTTAACTTATGTGAAGTTGTAATAGGTTGGTTATACAGTGCATTCGGAAAGTATTCAGACCCCTTGACTTTTTCCACATTTTGTTACGTTACAGCCTTATTCTAAAATGTATTCAAAAAAAATATTGTTCTCATCAATCTACACAGAATATCCGATAATGACAAAGCAAAAACTTGTTTAAAAGGTAAGCCTATTCTAATGCTGGGAAAACCCTTGGAACTTTATTGTGTGTGTGTGTGTGTGTGTGTGTGTGTGTGTGTGTGTGTGTGTGTGCATTTGTGTTTGTGTGTGTGTACCTCTGCTTGAAGTCAGCATAGATGATTCTGCTGGGGAAGCCCTTTCTGCAGATCCTGATACCCTCCAGAACACCATTACACCTGAGCTGGTGAATAACCAGGAAGTTCTCCATCAGACCTGGTAAAGCAAACCAAGTCTCTTTTAATACACATAAACAGATTAAAGATTGGACTCATTAAGGTTACTCATACTGTATTGATAAGATGTAATATTTAACGCAATGTTTCGGGCACCTGGAGTCTTTGACTCGTTGGGGATCAGGCAGCGCACAAAGTGAGGATGAGTGCTCCTCAAGTTGGTCATCAGCTTTTGTAAGTTCTCCTGTAAGAGGGTTACAAACCATTTTCTCAGACATCATTTATGATAATCAATGCACCTTTTGAAGGACTGAATATACACATTTCAAGAGCTCACCCTGAACTGGGAGGACACAGTCTGCATGGAACCACCCTTCTTCTTGCCTCCTTTCTTGGTTGTATCTGTTCAAATGTGGAAAAGTAAAATATAATTATAAATTAGATAATCAAATGCAAACGCCGCCAATGAGATTGTGTAAAATAACACCTATTGTATGAGTAAATTAACCCAGTGGATAACCCTGGGAAATTGTGATACATTCAAAGGCTTTAAAGCAGTGGTCACCAACCGGTGAGTCGATCAGCAAACATTTCTGTAAAAACAACAGCGATAAAGCGGTCGTATTGTTGTTGTTGTTGTTGTTGACAGTAGCTGCAATGGATTCAGCAGCCATAGCATTGGGAAGGCAACATTTTCCCATTTTGAACCACTTCATGTTTGAAGGTAGACAGCAAATCAACTGCACGTATGTACGTACTGTGGGCAATCAGATCATCGTCTGCACAGTTTCCTCGAGCCACTGGGCGGCAGGTAGCTTAGTGTTAAAAGCGTTGTGCCAGTAAAGGTCGAAAGGTCGCTGGTTCTAATCCCAGAGCTGACTAGGTGAAAAATCTGTCGATGTGCCCTTGAGCAAGGCACTTAACCCTAATTGCTCCTGTAAGTCGCTCTGGATAAGAGCGTCTGTAAATGACTAAAATGTAAGAAGAAGCCTCGAACGCACAGCAAAGTTGAAACTGTGAATTTCAAAACATGACTGGAGAGAATCAACGAATACAGCAAAGTGCTGCTGTTTTTATTTTAGTGAGTTCATGTTTAAGTTGTTATTCAACACTTTGTTCAACACTTTTATAAGATGTTATTATTAAACACTGTTAACACTTTGTTCAACACTTTAAGCCATAAAATGTGCGTTCTCCCTACTTCCACTCACGCTACAACCAGCACTGCAGCTGCAATGAATGAGTATAGCAAAGTGTTCCGAGAAGCTTGCGTTGTTATTATTAGCAGCTTGTGTCTTTTTTAATATCGCAGAATATTTCACTTTCTCTGGTCATAGCAGTAACAACATGAGTTGGTGCATGAGGCAGAAATAATGCAGTGCGACTTGAGTTTCACCATCAGCTGGAAGACTGTGTCCCCTTTTCTCAGCAGAGGGAGGGAGGGAGAGAGGAGGGACGGTGAGTTGGGTGAGAGGCAGCCTCACCGCGCTGTTCCCTCCCTCCCCACAGACTGACCATCAGATGAAGGCCATCAGTTCAGTAAAAAAAAAATAGCTAATTATTATGCTCACTCAGCTATGCCTCACAAGTAATACAACAAAGTATATATTACCAGTGTGATCATATACCTATTTTAAAATATATAGAATTTCTAAATGGTCTGAGAAGAACAACATTGGCATTTCATTTTCTTGGCTTGCATTCTGACTCAGAAAGTGATCAAGAGTTTGTTGGCTTTAAAGACAATGTGGGTCTAGAGTTGTAACTAGGTCTTAATTAAATATGTTGACGTGATGCTGGTCTTACCCTCAGGTGGGGCAGCAGGATACAGGGCAGCCAACAGTTTAACTGAGGACTTCCCGTACATCAGAATAACTGAGTCGTTCAGGGGGTCCTTGTTCTTCTCCAGCCAGCCAGTGATGTTGTAGTCCACAGTACCGGCGTAGTGCACCAGGGAGAAGTGGGCCTCTGCCTTGCCTTTGGCAGGCTTGGGCTTCTCATATGCCTTGGTTTTGCCAAGATGTTGGTCGTTCAGTTTGTTCTTGAAGGTAGTGTCTGACGCCTTGGGGAACATGCACTCCTCTTCAAGGATGGAGAAGATGCCCAATGGCTTTACAAAAGGAAATGTATATCAAATGAGTGATATTTACATTTAGGATCACATTTATTCCTTTAGCAAACATGCTTTTATAGGATTCTATTAATTTAGGGGCACATAATAGGAAACATATTGAGTTCAGATACGTTGTACCACTGTGATAATATCTCTCAATGCGCTCCCTATGAGCTTTGCTGTTGATGCCCATAATAATCCTTACAGATAACTTACTTTCTCAATAAGCTCAATGCAGGCAGCCAAGTCCATGCCGAAGTCAATGAAGGCCCAGACGATTCCCTCCTTCTTGTACTCCTCTTGCTCCAGGACGAACATGGTGTGGTTGAAAAACTGTTGCAGTTTCTCATTGGTGAAGTTGATGCACAGCTGCTCCATGCTGTTGTACTGTTGATGGAATTTCAAAAGGGATAATTTCATTATACAAGGCTGTAATCCTTCTCAATCACAACTAATTGTCTTGTTCTGGTCTCATACTCACATCAAAGATCTCAAACCCGGCAATATCGAGCACACCAATATAGAACTGCCTTGGATTCTTGGTGTCCAACATCTCGTTGATACGGACGACCATCCACAAGAACATCCTCTCATAGATGGACTTGGCCAAAGCCATGACTGCGTTATAAACCTGCAATGATAATACCTCAAATTAATACATGAGATATTGACCATGTCTAGTGATATGGTGATATTTTTAAAAAGCAATGCAATTGCCCCCAAAATAATTCTGGTGGTCAGAAAATGTTTGATGCTGTGTTTGACCGCATTACCTGAGGCACAGTCTGTCCCTTGGTCACGTACTCGTTGCCGACCTTCACTCTGGGGTAGCACAGAGCCTTCAACAACTCAGCTGAGTTCAGGCCCAGCAGGTAGCCGATTTTATCAGCAACTGTAGAGAGAGCCAACAACAACAGATCGCTTGTTTCTGATGTCACACTGACAAAATAGTTTGGCCAGCTCTTTGTAGGTTAGGTTAAGATTTTAACCCACATCCATTATTCAAATCCTTTCTGGAGGTTGGAATGTGGTCTCCAAAATGATATCCTGCCTGACTTTCATGTGGCACTGTCTGTCTTGGTCATCTCCATGTGAAAGGACCCATGAGCACCAACATTTGAAGTTCATCGGAGCATATCATTGGAACATGTCAAATTGGGTGTCAAATGAAAGCTAAGAGTCTATATATTTTTTTGAAATTAAGGCACACATAATTTTTTCAACCATTTTCCATCCTGAAAATGAGGAATCAGTAAATGCTTTGATTTCTGGTCAAACAGATGGAAAAGGGTCTTCGAAAACATCTACCGGAAAAACTCTTAAAAGGTATTAGAAATACATCAAAAACACAATGTTGTAGTAAAGACCCGTTCAACTAATATCAACACTTATATTTCATTGTGGAGAAATGTTTCTGTAAGTTTAAAACATGATCTAGAACATTCTAAAAGTTAAAATATGTTCTAGATTCTCTCCTAGAGGAGGGAGGATATTGAACGTAAAGGTAGACCTACCAATTAGTTAGTCTTTACTAATATTAATTTTGTTTATGAATTATTAAGTGATTAAAACTCTAGATGCTCTGTACTTTGATGTCCAAACTTGTGAAACAAGTCTATATATAAAATATATACAGTATATAAAAAATATATATATATATATTTTATTTTATTATTTTCCCCTAACCCTAATTAAACTAATGGACAACAATAATTAGGCTTCTACTTCCAGCTTATACATACTATATACATTTTTTGGACACAGTCAATTTTACAATAATTCTATTTTTTGTTCACAGTATATGTTACGTTAGTTATGTTGTTATTTTTAGTCCTAACCTTCAGCTCCCCTCAACCCATCTATCACTGAACACCATCCAGTTTTGATTTCTATTTGGCATATATTTTTCAACTGTGCTTTGATGTTTCACAAAAGTACTGAACCTTTCTTTTCTCATAGTTTCTAAATATTGTAAATTAAAGATAAACATTTTTGCTAAGAGTATTATTATATCATTGATGGATTTACTATGACTTTTCAAATAACCCAGCAGTGCCATTTGCAGACATTGTTGAATCTTAATTCGGAGCAGATATTTAAGAGAAAAAAATGAGGGAGATTTTACCAAAATTCTTCTTACCAAATTTTGCATCTGCACAGTTATTCCAGTAAATGTGTTTTTGTAATATGTTCAGTGTAAATTGTTAAAAGTGGTCATTGGTCATAGAGTTGAATGTTTTTTTTTTAACTTTAAAATTCATGATTTTTGTTTGGCATACATTTTAAGTGAAAAATGTGACTTTCAACACAATTCCGTTAATGTGGAATTGCCCTCTTATGTGTTCTATTTCTATGTTTGGGACTGGGAAAGGGACTAATGCTTTCCATATTGTATATCTTTGAGTGGGACTCACCCTCTGTTCCATCTGACTCGGCCTGCTCCTCACGCTGCTTCTGCTTGAATTTCAAGTTGCCATGGTGCATTACAGCTCCTGTCAGCTTGTAGATGGCCATCTTCTCATCATTAGAGAAGCCCAGGATTGTAATGGCATCCTGGCATTAGAGAGGAAGTACAACCGTGAAGAACTGAACGGCAGTTTGCTCAGTTACAGTACACTACCGTTCTGGGTTCAGTCCAGAACAAATGGGATGGATACAATTGACTGGCTTCTCTGTTCCAAATGATTACTCTTGGCCAACACACTAGTATATGGCAGCACAAAATTAGTTTTACACAGTTCCACAGGGCATATAGTGGCAGTCTCTTGTGGATGTCTTACAGGTATGTGCCTCAAGGCGAAGAGTGAAGGCATGAAGAGTGCCTTGAAGCACGTGCCTAACTAACACAAGGTGCCCTGCTGCCACCAAGTTGGAATTGCACAGTGCATTCAGTGTGTATGGTGATCCTACCCATTCCATATCTAGAGTTTGGTTAACACTTTGTATGACTCACATCTGTGGCATCCAGCTCGACCTTGTCGTCGATGCTGGCCACAGTGATCTGACCCTGGCTGATCATGGGGAAGTCGTAGGGGTTGGTGGTGATGAGCGTCATTTCTGTGGACAACGGAGAATGGTTTGTCAGTTAAATCTCTTAGAATTGTGCTGTCCTACCTTTACAGTATCTCTCCCTCCTTTACTCAATAGATGGACTCAAGGATACATGTAGTATATAATACATAGCATCAAAAGAGGGGACTGAGGCTCCTGGACTAGTGCATCACAGTGCATTACTTGATATATCTTTCCCATGAAAGACCTTGAAAGACCTGACCCATGTTTAGATGCCTTGTTACCTTGGATGTAGTCATTGTAATAATATTAACAGTGTGGAGTAGGAAAATGTTTAATAAATTCCACAGATGGGGGTGGGAATAATTTCACATAAACCTCTACTTTGCCTTACCAACTAGCTCAGGTTTGTGGTTGGTCATCATCTGGTAGAAGATATGGTAGCCTCGCTCAGCGGGCAGCTGGAAGGCCACTCTGGACTTCTCGAGCAGGTCTGAGAGAGAAAGAGAACAAGTGATAGAAAAATATGATATCTGATGATATGATCTCCTCAAAATATGCTGTGTGAATAAAAAATATTCTCCAGTACTTTTGTATACTTTATAGCCAGTAGTTCTGAAAGTATCGCTCACGAGTCAAAAATGGTCCCCGAAAATTTCGTGCTACCTCACATATGTGCAGATATGTGCACCAAGTCATTACTCTCTCTTTTGCTCTGCTGTGTGTGCAAATTGCTAGCTGTCACTCAAATGGCGAAGGGCTGAAGCTCATTGGCTGAAACTTGAATTGCTAAGGTCACCTGGGGGGAAATGTAGGGAAAAATTGAGCCACACAACTTCCAGAAAACAGTCGCTTTAAAACTAGGGATTTCCTGGCTAATTAAGTTAAGACAGATTGTGCATGTATGAACTACACATTGACACATCCAGCCCAAAGCGCGAGATTTAAAAAATACTTGCTAGTCTTCAAAGTTCCGGAGCAAGTCTTTAAGGAAAGCATTGAGAAACAATCAAAACCAACTCACAGGTCTCAATGTCAGCTTTAGCCAGTTTGCCTCCTTGGAAGTGAATCCTGATGAATTTACCCTATAGTAGAGCATGGGGGTTAGAAATAGGTCAACTAAATAAATCTACCATTTTACTTTGATAGACCCCTTGAAATGTTACAGTTCGTTGGACATCTATTGATACAACTATAGGGAACTACTGACATTTTTCCACCCAATATAACGTACTTCCACAGTCAATTCTTCATACTTACGAAGCGAGACGAGTTGTCGTTCCTCACTGTCTTGGCATTACCGTAAGACTCCAGCAGAGGGTTAGCTGCAATGATCTGATCTTCAAGAGACCCCTGATTTGAGAAAAAACACAAGTTGCTCAGAAACTGGGAAACACTTTACTTAAAACAGTATTCAGCACTTGAATTTTTTTTTTACACGGCCCACCAAACTGAAATATGTTAAAAAGGCATAACCTACCTGCATTTTGGTGGGGTCTACTTCCTTCTTGACACCAGAAACTGCAATGGTGGCGAAGTACTGGATGACACGCTTGGTGTTGACAGTCTTTCCTGCACCAGATTCTCCACTGGTTTATATGACCGAGAATGATGGGTTTAAGTGTCATATTGGCTTTTGCTAAGAAATAGCACTGACAAATACACTGTTCACCTGTTTTCTAACATAAGTAAATCATTAACAAATATTTCCACTCATCGACTCAATATTACGCACAGTCTAATCCATTCATAATGCCATGTATACTGAACACATATATAAACGCAACATCCAACATTTTCAACGATTTTACTGTATTACAGTTCATATAAGGAAATCAGTCAATTGAAATAAATTCATTAAGCCGTAATCTATGGATTTCACACGACTGGGAATTGTGTTGTGTGACAAAACTGCACATTTTAGAGTGGCCTTTTATTGTCCCCAGTGCAAGGTGCACCTGTGTAATGATCATGCTGTTTAATCAGCTTCTTGATATGCCACACCTGTCAGGTGGATGGTTTATCTTGGCAAAGGATAAATGCTCACTAACAGGGATCTAAACACATTTGTGCACAGAATTTAAGAGAAATAAGCTTTTTGTGCGTATGAAACATGGGACCTACACTTTACATGTTGCGTTAATATTTTTGTTCAGTATATTTTCATCACACCCAAGTGACCTAATCCATTCATAATGTCATGTATTTTATAACACCGTGACCTAATCCATTCATAATGTCATGTATTTTATAACACCAAGTGACCCAACATATTACAATAGAAACATCTTCTCAAGTGGAATTATAGTATATAACTTACGTAATCAGGACGGACTGGTTCTCCTTATCTAGAACCAAAAAACATGTTCCTTATTATACTCAAGCAACATTATGGGTACATAATTGCATTCATAAGCATCATCATGAATTTCATGTTGGTACATTTTCCATTCAAGTCTAGTGAAATCAAATATTCCCAGCAAACTGCTTTAACTAGAAAACAGTAAATACCATCCATCCATGCATCCATCCATCCATCCATTTTACATTTTAGTAATTTAGCAGATGCTCTTATCCAGAGCTATTTACAGTTAGTACATTCATCTTAAGATAGCTGGGAGGGACAACCACATATTACAGGCATAGAAAGTACATTTTTCCTCAATTTTTTTACATTTAAATTTTTAGTCATTTAGCAGACGCTCTTATCCAGAGCAACTTACAGTTAGTGAGTGCACACATTATAACTTTTTTCATACTGGCCCCCCGTGGGAATCGAACCCACAACCCTGGCGTTGCAAACACCATGCTCTACCAATTGAGCTACATCCCTGCCGGCCATTCCCTCCCCTACCCTGGACGACGCTGGGCCAATTGTGCGCCGCCCCATGGGTCTCCCGTTCGCGGCCGGCTACGACAGAGCCTGGATTCGAACCAGGATCTCTAGTGGCACAGCTAGCACTGCGATGCAGTGCCTTAGACCACTGCGCCATCAATAAGGTAGCTGTCAGTAGAGTCAGAGCTAGAAGTGCTGGTTAAGTGTTATTTTTATATATATTTTTTTTGTTGCATCCATTCATTCATTCATCCATCCATCCATCTATTTATCTATCTATCCATCCATCCATGAGAGCTCGTACCAATCATCATGAACTGAAAGGCGTTGTCAGAGACGGAGAAGATATGGGGTGGAGCCTCCATCCTCTTCTTCCCTCTGTAGGCGTTGACAACCTCTTCGTCGTACACGGGGAGCCACTTGTAGGGGTTCACCGTGGCACAGAAGAGCCCAGAGTAGGTCTGGATGAAAGGGATTCAATGAAATTAAGGGATTTATGTGAGGATGAGGGTGTGCTTTGATATACTAATGTGGGTCTACTGTATTGGTATGTTTTGGTTTCTACCGTTCATTTCTGTGTAGTACTGTTTGTGTGTTCATGCATGTGGGAATTTCTTATGTTCATTTACAGTATGTGTGTATGTTTATGCAGGTTTCTTACATAAATCATCCATGCTGCATAACGCTCTTTGAGGTTATACAACACAGAGGCTTCATTCAGGTAGGTCATCATGGCCATGTCCTCAATCTTGTCGTACTTAGGGGGGTTCATCTGGTAGATGTCTGCTTCTTTGAACTCTTTATCCTGAAACGGTCAGAAATCTAGATTACACACGGATCAAACTGGACATGACTGAATGCTTTTTGCTCATTAAATACAAGTTCAATCTTTTTTAAAATGCATCGTTTTATCCCCCTCTGACATGGTGATTCTTGACTAGTCTATATCAGTAACACCATGCCATTTTTAAATAGTAGCAATAAAATTGTTCTGTTATATTTATTTATTATTAACTTTTATTTAACCAGGGAAAAACACATTGAGACCTATGTCTCATTTGCAAATGTACCCTGCGAACAATACAGAAGAAAAAATTATACACAATTTAAAACACAAAATTAAATAAATAGCTAACGTTATATACAAAATAAACACATGAATCAATATAAAAATCCCTAGAGTTTCTCCTAAACTGACCTAGAGATAACAACACATCCAAATGAAACGTTACTTGGAGATTATTCCACATTATATATATATATATATAGGGGCCTGGTAGGAGAAGGGAGATTTACCCAACTCTGTGGATACACGTGAAGTCTCCATCGTTAACCAACCCTGTGATCTAGTGTTGTAATCCGAGTTTCTATATTTAAAGATTTGAAGGTTATATATATATATATATATATTATTATTTTTTTAACAAAGAAATGCTTCTTAATCTATTTTTTTGTTACTGATTTCATATTGGCTTTTGGCATGTTTTTTGATCATTTGAATAATTGTTTTACTTGAATACTTTTCAGATCAGACTTACCACTTTAGTGCCGTCAGCATTCGTGACTTTTACAGTACACTTTCCCTCTGTCCTGCCAATGATCAGACCCTTAAGGTACAGCTCCTTGACGTCTGTCACATAGCAGGCGTTCTTTGAATCAAAGGGCGTGGCTTGTGCCTCCATCCTCTCCTTCTCGGGTTTACGAAGGTACAAGGCAGCCTTGCCGTAGATTTGCATCTCCGCGTCCGTACTCATGGTGACGGATCACTAGGAAAGAGATGAAACAAGAGACATGATTGACTCTGTGGTGCATTCCTCCCCAGTCAACAGAGTGAGCGGTATCTCACACAGAATATTTTCACCTTCACTTTTTTATATGAAGACTCAAACCACGTCTCACCTTCTTTTCCCACTCCTACAGATGAATTTGTACGTCTTGGAGGACCCTGTGAAAACATTAAGGTGTTGTGAATACGCACAAGTCTAAAACCTTATCGTAGATAAGGCCCAGAAGGGCAAGAAAACATCTCAATCAACTTATCGTAGAATCAGAAGGGCAAGAAAACATCTCAATCAACTTATCGTAGAATCAGAAGGGCAAGAAAACATTTTGAATGGCGTCAATCATCTCAATCATTACAGCCATTCCATCCAATTCAACTGCAGGTGCAACTGGAAACGTTCATGTTCTTACTTTACTGTACATTCTGTCAAATAGCCCTGAAAAACCCAGTTACATTCTAGACCACCCCCCTCAATTTACAAACAAAATGCAGGTGCAGCACTTTTGACCGTGAATGAAAGTGACAGATTTTAAGCAAAACACATTTAAAGTCAACATTTTACAAATTACATTTTAAATCAATGCCACTTGATTGCATATTATAAAGTCTTACGATATATGAAAGAGAAAAAAAAGTTTAAAAAATGCTGAACTCAAACAGTGTAGTTAGTTACTGCCTCAGATGCTGAGCGCAAATATGAAACTGTATGTACAAATCTAAGGAGGCGGAGAGAGTCTTACCACAGAGGAAGAAGGTATCTGACTTAAGAACGCTGAGGCCTCAGCCTCCTTATATCTGGTTGGAAGTGCCAAGCAAGCAAAAGTTAATTATGGACCACTCTGGTGAAGGAAATGGATTGGATGAGAGACCTCTGTGTGTCTGTGTCTCACTAGCCCCACCCACTTCCAGGAGAACCACACTCCTTATTCTTTAACCATTGATTGTTCTAGACTATGTCGAGACCTTAAGGAGGATCAGGTTACCTACTGCAGGAATGTCTGCACATGACATGTCCATCTAACCTGCTACTAGAGTAAAGCTGTGGCTGACCTTGAGCTGTTGTACTTATTAAACTTGTACAAACTGTAATTTACGTAAATCAAATACAGTGCTTTAGTTCAGAACTCAACCTACTGCTTGAATGTAAATCTCAACGTTTCGCGATCTCCCGCTATCTGCAAGTCATAACACCTTATTGACATGAAATTAACTTATTTTCTTATTTAAAGGTGTTATGAATGTTGCTATGAACGGTACAACAACATTTATTTAAAGGTGTTATGAATGGTTTTATGTGTATCACCTTCAACTAAAGTAAAAGTAATAGAGTGTTACCAAAAGATTCACAAATCCTGAAACAATTCCTGTCTTTCTCCACATTGGAGATTTCAGCTGAGATTTATCCTTAAGGTTTGACATACTAGTGCGATTTGTATTTGTTAAGCGACATAGGTTCATGGTATCAATCAACACTTTTTCTTTCAAGTCAATCATTTCACAGCTTTTAATATCCATTGAATTTTTTCTGTCAAACACCTGCAATCAGTTGTTGTGTAATAATAATATGCCATTTAGCAGACACTTTTATCCAAAGCGATTTACAGTCATGCGTGCATACATTTTTTTGTGTATGGGTGGTCCCGGGGATTGAACCCACTACCCTGGCGTTACAAGCGCCATGCTCTACCAGCTGAGCTACAGAGGACCACATGGTGTAAAAGCTATTTCTTTCCAATTGGTTCAGCTAAATTAATGTGGCATTTTGTTTTATTCAATCACGCGTCTCATCCGATCCCCTACTAGCAGAATAAAGATGTCACAATGTTCTCCCAACCTATTTACAACAATGTGACAATGTCATGTATTAATAAAGCCACTGTTGGAAACATCATAGGGGGCACTGCAGGAGTCATTTTGAGAAGGCAAGGCCAACAGTCTATTATTTTCTTGAGCTATGCTATTCTCATCTCTGCAGTCGAGGCTTATTGTTTTAAGCCTTTGTGGTGATTGAGTATCGGCCAACTCTTCCACACAGCTGTCACAACATATTTTCTGGACGCGGTTGTGGATAGAGAGAGTTCTTCATACCATGCAGATTATTAAAATGGAGTTCATGACATTCAAGATATTTTAATGGGCAGGTGTGTAGATATCTTACATGATATTTGACATTTGTCATGGTATCAGCGGGACATGTTTCTCTTAGATCCACAATTGGGTATAAGCTTTCCTTAGAATCAGCTTACCAAATCCTCAACTTAACCATTACGGGGGAAATTACAAAACAGATCTTAGATCAATGTAAAAGTAATTCAGTGCTTACCTGGTACTCCAAGCTAGAGGGCACACCTGTACACTTGGCCACAAAGGCCAAAGCTCAGGATTCTCATAATGGAGTGAGCACTGTAACGGAGTGGTAAAACGGTACCTGGACAGGAAGGGGTAAAGGTGTGCTGTAGATGAATGTAGCGGACCAAGCCCAGTTCTGGAGACCTGCTGGCAGTGTGCACAGGCTTTGTTCACTAACACATCTGATTGATTTGAATCAAGACTATGAGCAGTTGTTTAGCTGAATCAGCTGTGATAGAGCTGACACGCCTGATTGATTTGAATCAAGACTATGAGCAGTTGATTAGCTGAATCAGCTGTGATAGAGCTGACACGCCTGATTGATTTGAATCAAGACTATGAGCAGTTGATTAGCTGAATCAGCTGTGATAGAGCTGACACGCCTGATTGATTTGAATCAAGACTATGAGCAGTTGATTAGCTGAATCAGCTGTGATAGAGCTGCGGTGGAACAAAAGCCTTGCAGCTGTCCAGAACCGTTGCCAAACCCTGATGCTATTGTTAACCACCAGTTGTCAATAACTGTGCAAAAATTCTGAGATTGTTTTTCCAGGCCGCATATCTCAGTGTTAAATCTATTACAGTAGCCAATGTCAGCAATGTGAGGACAGGGTCGACATACATTTTCAAAATATTGTGCTGTCCTGCACCCGATACCTCTGTGCTCCACAGTATAGGTTGTCAGGGCTTTACTTTTACAGCAAGTCTATGAAAGGCTGAAATGTCTAATAAAAAATGTTGCTTATAAGTATAAAGAAATGAATATTTGTTTTACGCCAAACAATAAGCTGTGGGTTGAAGAAATGATGTAACCGGCCCCAGAACATTGTTGTAACTACTGCGTATAACATACATACAGTGAGGGAAAAAAGTATTTGATCCCCTGCTGATTTTGGACATCTGCGGGTGCTGCAGGATTTCAGCTGGGACCATAGTCACCAAGAAAACAATTGGTAACACACTACGCCGTGAAGGACTGAAATCCTGCAGCACCCGCAAGGTCCGCCTGAATTTTACCAATGAACATCTGAATGATTCATAGGAAAACTGGGTGGAAGTGCTGTGGTCAGATGAGACCAAAATCGAGCTCTTTGGCATCAACTCAACTCGCCGTGTTTGGAGGAGGAGGAATGCTGCCTATGACCCCAAGAACACCATCCCCACCGTCAAACATGGAGGTGGAAACATTATGCTTTCTTTTTTGCTAAGGGGACAGGACAACTTCACCGCATCAAAGGGACGATGGAAGGGGCCATGTACCGTCAAATCTTGGGTGAGAACCTCCTTCCCTCAGCAAGGGCATTGAAAATGGGTCGTGGATGGGTATTCCAGCATGACAATGACCCAAAACACACGGCCAAGAAAACAAAGGAGTGGCTCAAGAAGAAGCACATTAAGGTCCTGGAGTGGCCTAGCCAGTCTCCAGACCTTAATCCCATAGAAAATATGTGGAGGGAGCTGAAGGTTCGAGTTGCCAAATGTCAGCCTCGAAACCTTAATGACTTGGAGAAGATCTGCAAAGAGGAGTGGAACAAAATCCCTCCTGAGATGTGTGCAAACCTGGTGGCCAACTACAAGAAACGTCTGACCTCTGTGATTGCCAACAAGGGTTTTATCACCAAGTACTAAGTCATGTTTTGCAGAGGGGTCAAATACTTATTTCCCTCATTAAAATGCAAATCGATTTATAACATTTTTGAAATGCATTTTTTTGGATTTTTTTATTGTTATTCTGTCTCTCACTGTTCAAATAAACCTACCATTAAAATTATAGACTGATCATGTCTTTGTCAGTGGGCAAACGTACAAAATCAGCAGGGGATCAAATACTTTTTTCCCTCACTGTATAAATATAATATATATATATATATATATATATATATATATATATATATATATATATATATTTTGTCATTTAGCAGACGCTCTTATCCAGAGCGACTTACAGGAGCAATTAGGGTTAAGTGCCTTGCTCAAGGGCACATCAACAGATTTTTCACCTAGTCGGTTACTGGCACAACGCTCTTAACCACTAAGCTACCTGACGCTAATAAAACTTGAAATGTGAATCTGTTTCTCTCTGTCCACAGTAAAATCAAATGTCCTGATAGACAGAGAAGGGCAGGTGGTGAAGAGATATGGGTCGATGGACGACCCCATTGTTATTTTACATTTTACAATTTAGTCAGTTAGCAGACGCTCTTATCCAGAGCGACTTACAGTTAGTGAGTGCATACATTTTCATACTGGATCTTTCCAAAGCAACACCACAGGAGAGGAACGTCAGGGGAAAAAAACAGGACCACCCACTAATACCAAGCTATATCACAGGAGAGGACCGTCAGGCAAAACCCCCAGGACCACCCACTAATACCCAGCTATATCACAGGAGAGGACCGTCAGGCAAAACCCCCAGGACCACCCACTAATACCCAGCTATATCACAGGAGAGGACCGTCAGGCAAAACCCTCAGGACCACCCACTAATACCCAGCTATATCACAGGAGAGGACCGTCAGGCAAAACCCCCAGGACCACCCACTAATACCCAGCTATATCACAGGAGAGGACCGTCAGGCAAAACCCCCAGGACCACCCACTAATACCCAGCTATATCACAGGAGAGGACCGTCAGGCAAAACCCCCAGGACCACCCACTAATACCCAGCTATATCACAGGAGAGGACCGTCAGGCAAAACCCCCAGGACCACCCACTAATACCCAGCTATATCACAGGAGAGGACCGTCAGGCAAAACCCCCAGGACCACCCACTAATACCCAGCTATATCACAGGAGAGGACCGACACACAACTGCTGTAGCTACTGACATATTGAACCCCCAGCCAAACGTAAAACATTTATACTATTCACGCATGACAGTAGGCGAGAGGCAGGTATACAAAGAGTTACAATAATCTAGGCATGAAATAAAAGCATTTCTATGTTTCTCCAGATCAGTGACTGAGATAAAAGTCTTGACGTTAGTTATACTTCTTAGATGATAAAAGCAGGATTGAATAAGCTTCTTTATATGCAGCTCAAGGGTCAAAGACGACACCAAGGTTTCTGGCCGTAGGCTTTACGTTGGTGGAAAAAGTACTAAGGTTATCTACAATCTGAGTTCCTTCAACGTGGGGGCCAAATACAACAACCTCTGATTTCTTATCATTGAGCTGGAGAAAATTGTCAGACATCCAACATTTGATGTCAGCAAGACAGTTGTGAAGGTTAGCTACGCTAGCTTGGTCACTGGGTCTGAAGGTTAGCTACGCTAGCTTGGTCACTGGGTCTGATTGGTAAATAGAGCTGTGTGTCTTCCTCATAGCAGTGAAACGGAATGTTATGATTGCAGATGATGTCACTAATGGGAAGCATATACAGGGGGAAAAGGATGGGTCCCAGAATTGACCCCTGAGGGACACCATAGTGAATAGGTTCTGGGGACGATACTTAAACACCCATGCTCATTGAGAAACATCTGCCACAAAGATATGACCTGAACCAGTCGAGGGCAACACAGGAGATTCCCACCGACCTCTCCAGCCGGTCAACAAAGATGTTATGATCAAAAGTATCCAAAATAACTAGAAATGAGCCAGCAATTGCTTGAAAATAACTTTGGGATAAAAAAGGAAGCTTAGAGATACGTCTATAATTATTCAGTGAGGAGATTGGCCTTTTTAAGGAGAGGTTGGACAAAACAGTTTTAAAGTAGGCTGGAACTGAGCCAGAGGTCAGGGAACTATTTACAATAAACAATGTTGGGGCCAACAGTAGGCAAAACGTCTTCTAGTAGTCTAGTAGGGACCACGTCCAAGGGGCAGGAGGAGGTCTTCATGTGAGCAACAATATCAGGGAAGGAGCAAAAAGAAGCAGCAGACGGTCTCAGAGTGGTTGCCTCAAGTGCCTCCGGACCAGAAATGCTGGTATGGGGCTGGCTACTGTCAATCTGGCATCTAATATTCTCTGTAAAGAATTGTAAAAACTGTTCGCAGAGATCAGGGGATGTGAGCATGTCACTGTTAGGGGGGACACCAACAACAAGCTCAATTTTCGTGTTCTCAGAGACCAAGGTACAGAAATAGTATTGCATCTTTAATCCTTACGAGATTATTGTGCGTCACTCTAAGTAACATAATACAAAAATCCCCCTCAAAATCTGTCAGTTTAAGAAAAAGATAATTTTTGCATGGGCTGCGTCTCAATCCGCTGCACACGCCTACGTCGGCCTTCCTCATCAAGGGGTGGAAGCTGGCCGAGCTGCAGCCGTGTTTGTCAGACCTTGAGACATTCCGAAAATCGGCCTTCTCACGGAAAAAACGTCTGTAGCGTCCGAATGGTTTGGCCTGCAAACTAATGTGAGACTCGTATGAAGTCGGTAAAGCTGATGTGCCACCTTCTGTCTGTAGCGTCCAAAATAATATGACCCCACTGTGGATAGGAGAGACTCTCACGAACACGATCTCCGTTTTGTTCTACGACCCTGACAAGTGTCACCGGACTCGTCTGAATGTCATTCATAAAAATGAATGGAAGTATGGAGGTAGTTTGTGCCAACAAAAATATGGTGTTACATATGTGTCAAAATATATATATATATAAATATTTCCTAAGCTTTCTTATATCTACTAGATACAGGAAAGACACTTTAAAACGTATTCCTTATGACTTATTTTTACACTGTCTTTTTTTTTCCATTTATGAATGTTATTCAATGCTGTTTCTCTAGGCTATAGTAGTAAAGGCCAAATGCAAATATGTCTTTTTTTATTCCTAAAATTCTCAATTAAAATAGCTGACTTATCCATGGAATCTTAAAACAATTCCTTATTTTAGCTTAATAGAATCAAACCTACAGTGCAAGCGCCATGCTCTACCAACCACCTGAGCTACAGAGGACATACACTATGATAGTATCTTCCACACAGACTACTAAACATTATTATAGACATTATAGATACACAGTATTATACATTGATATTGCTACAAATCCAAGTATAATACATATTTTAATTTAATTATTTATTAGGATTATTTATTTATTAGGATCCCAACAACAATCTTTGAGTCACACACTGAATACTCATTCAAATCAAATATGAGTCAAATACATTAATCTGGTTTTGACAGCTTTATTTTTAGGCTTTCAAATGTAATGACAATTCAGAGACGGACAGTTCGAAGACTAGAAAAGATCATAACAAAATAGAACAAACAATAAAACTGGTAATTCCATCCCCTCCCTCAGGTCGTTCGTGCGGCAGCTGTTTGGAGGGCCAGGGACCAGCGGAGCACGGGTCCAGTCAGCTCTTAGGGTTAGGGTTTGGAGGGCCAGGGACCAGCGGAGCACGGGTCCAGTCAATTGTAAGAGTAATATACAGCACAGTCCATTAGATCACAATGGCCCCAACAATTAAATTATTAAATGTTTAGAAGTGAAAAACATTTCAGTTTAACAAATGTAAGCATTTTACACGTTTGACAGACAGTCGCACACTTGATTGCTTTCAATCAATGGAACATTTGAAAGTGTTTCTGTAACGATCCCGGCAGTCTGAGTCGGGTCCTGTCTGTGGACTAGTTTTTCTGCTCGGGATCTCCAGTTTCCCGAGGGTTCTGGAACGCTCCGGGGAGCTCTCTTGATTTCCGCACCTGCATCCCATCAGCAATCTGCACACCTGGTCCTGATCATCACCCTTCTTAGGCTCTGGCCTAACATCCATTCCCTGCCGGATCGTTAGCCATGAACAGTAGGTTTATCAGAGTATCAGTCCTAGAGCTTCTAGCGTTAGTTTTGTTGTTTTGCACCTTGTTGGTTTGTTGTTCACTTACCTCCGTTTTGTTCCATCTGCAGTCACTCGTCCGGAACCTTCTCCCTACCTCTGCCTGATGGTCGGCGGCTGCCGAGCCATCATTGGACCAACAACTGCACCCTCAACAACTCATCCACGCCGCCCGCTCTGTTCCCTGGATTATTCAGCATCACTCGTGAATTTGTAAATAAACACTCACCTTCGTTTCAACTTACCTTGTCCTGGTCTGCTTCTGGGTTCTGGCTTTGTAACTCGTGACAGAACGATCCGGCCAGTAATGAACCCAGCGGACCTGGACTCTGTTCGCCATGCCATTACCCATCAGGAGAAGATGTTGGGCCATCATAGCACGGTACTACAGGAGATCGCGTTGTCAGTTCGGAACCTTTCTACCGGTCTGACGGAGGTCCAGAACCAGCGCAAGTTTCCGGTGGAGGATCCACTACCGGTTTCACCCATCTCGCCTGCCGCTTCTGGAGCTGTGTCCTTCCGTGAGCCCAAGGTTCCGACGCCGGATAAATATGAGGGGGAGCTGGGAAGATGCCGTTCCTTCCTTATGCAGTGTGGGTTAGTGTTCGATCTACAGCCCTACTCTTATGCCACAGACAAGGCTAGGATAGCCTTTGTGATTGAGTTGCTGCGTGGTCGAGCGCTGGAGTGGGCTTCAGCCGTTTGGGAACGACAGGATCCCTGCATGGCTTCATACCAGGGGTTCACGGCCGAGATGAGAAAGCTCTTCGACCATTCCGTCCGAGGGAGGGACGCAGCTAGGCGCCTGTTTTCGCTCGCCAAGGAACTCGCAGCGTGGCCGACTTCGTGATCGAGTTCAAGACGTTGGCTGTGGAGAGTGGGTGGAATGAGGAGTCTCTGCAAGCGGCCTTTTACCAGGGTCTGTCGGAGCAGCTCAAGGATGAGTTGATCTCCTATCCGGAGCCTAGTGACCTGGACAGCTTGGTAGCCTTGTCTATTCGGGTGGATAATCGAGTCCGAGAGCGAAGGAGGGAGAAGCAATGGGGTCCGTCCAATCGATCAGCTTCTCAGTTCCCAGTCGGGTCGGGTGGTGGACCAGAACACGTCGATAATTCTCCACCACAAAGGATTAGTGGAGAGGTCCTCTCTCCCGATTCTGAACCCATGCAAGTGGGGCGGCACGGGTTAACCAAGGAGGAACGTCAACATAGACGTAAGACAAACTGCTGCCTCTACTGTGGTAGCTCGGGACATTACATCTCCACTTGTTCCCGGCGGTCGTCAAACTGCCCGGCTCGCTAAAGTTGGGAGGACTTTTAGCGAGCCAGTTTCAACCTCTCAGTACCTCTGTCAGACCCCGTTTCCCGGCTACCCTTGTGAACAGGAATCAGAGCTTAGCGATTAACGCTTTTATCGATTCAGGTGCCGATGGAAGCTTTCTTGATGCCGAGTTGGTGGAACAGCTGGGGCTTTCCAAGGAGCAATTGCCGGAAGCCATTGAAGCGACCACTCTGAACGGCAGTAGTCTGGCACGTATCACGATGAGGACTGAACCGGTTAAGATGCTGTTGTCGGGGAATCATTCGGAGATGATTTCATTCTTCATTCTGCCGTCTTCCCATGTTCCTCTGGTCCTTGGATACCCCTGGCTGAAGGAACACAATCCCACGTTCGATTGGGTGACGGGCAAGGTAACGAGTTGGAGCCTTGATTGTCATGCTAACTGCCTCAAGACTGCCTGTCCCCATTCGGTTCCCAGTCAGGTGATTGAGGCTAAACCCCCAGATTTGTCCCTGGTTCCCGAGACATATCACGATTTGGGGAAGTGTTCAGTAAGCAGAAGGCTCTGTCACTCCCTCCCCACCGACCATATGATTGTGCCATCAACCTGTTCCCTGGAGCTGTCTACCCCAAGGGAAGGTTATACAGTATCTCCCGCCCTGAACGTGAGGCTTTGGAGACCTACATCAAGGAGTCCCTAGCTGCTGGTCTCGTTCGTCCTCGTCATCACCCCCTGGGGGCAGGATTCTTCTTTGTGGGTAAGAAGGATGGCTCTCTTCGACCGTGTATTGATTATCGGGGGTTGAATGACATCACGGTCAAGAACAAGTATCCCCTGCCCTTGATGAGTTCTGCCTTCGACTCCTTACAGGGTGCTACGGTGTTCACCAAGCTAGACCTACGCAATGCGTATCACATGGTCCGGATCAGAGAGGGAGACGAGTGGTTGACGGGTTTCAACACACCGATGGGTCACTTCGAGTATCAGGTGATGCCGTTTGGACTGACCAATGCTCCAGCGGTATTCCAGAGTATGGTGAACGACGTCCTGAGAGATATGATCGGTCTCTTTGTGTTTGTTTACCTGGATGACATTCTGATCTTCTCGAAGGAACCTTCCGACCACGTCCAGCATGTCCGGCAGGTTCTGCAGCGATTGTTGGAGAATCGTCTGTTCGTGAAGGCCGAGAAGTGCGAGTTTCACGCCCACACGACATCCTTTCTCGGGTACATCATCTCCAGGGGAGAGATTAGGATGGACCAGGAGAAGGTTAGAGCGGTTCTGGAATGGGCCCAGCCCGGTACGAGATTGCAGCTCCAGAGATTTTTGGGGTTTGCGAATTTCTACCGCAGATTCATCCGGGATTACAGCCGTGTGGCCGCTCCGTTAACTGCCTTGACTTCCAGTATCAGGAGCTTCAAGTGGAATCCGGAGGCGGATCGAGCGTTTCTGGATTTGAAGAGGCGATTCACCAACGCACCGATTCTCTCTCAACCGGACACGGCCCGTCAGTTCGTCGTTGAAGTGGACGCGTCTGATGTGGGAGTTGGCGCCATCCTGTCGCAGCGATGCTCCACGGACAGTAAACTCCATCCCTGCGCCTACTACCTCGTCGCCTTTCGCCTGCGGAGAGGAATTACGATGTGGGTAACCGGGAGCTTCTCGCGGTGAAACTTGCCTTGGAGGAGTGGCGCCACTGGTTGGAGGGGCGGAGCAACCGTTTATTGTCTGGACTGACCACAAGAATCTTGCTTACGTGCAATCGGCTAGACGTCTCAACTCCCGTCAGGCCAGGTGGTCGTTGTTTTTCGGACTATTCAATTTTTCCCTGACGTTCCGACCTGGATCTAAGAACGGCAAGGCGGACGCCTTGTCTCGGATGTTCTCCAAGACGGAGGAGAGTGGGTCCAAGACCGAGACAATTCTCCCCCGGAACTGCGTCGTGGGAGCTGTTAGGTGGAAGATTGAGGAGGAGGTGATGGCGGCTCTTCGGACGCAGCCCGGTCCCGGTAACGGTCCACCCGGTCGGTTGTTTGTGCCTGAGTCGGTTCGTCCTGCGGTCCTCAAATGGTCCCACGCCAGCAAGATGGCTTGTCACCCTGGCGTGGCTCGGACGATGGCGTTTCTTCGCAGACGTTTTTGGTGGCCTGCCATGGCCGAGGATACTCGGGGTTATGTTGCTGCCTGTCCAGTGTGTGCGCAGAATAAGGGTACCAATCGGCCCAGCTCTGGACTACTTCACCCCCCTTCCTATTCCCCGGCGACCATGGTCGCATCTGGCCCTGGACTTTGTCACTGGGTTGCCCGCTTCTGAGGGGAACACGGTCGTGCTGACTATCGTGGACAGATTCAGCAAGTTCGCCCACTTTGTGCCAATTGCCAAGCTTCCCTCTGCCTCGGAGACGTCCGAGATCCTGGTTAGGGAGGTTTTCAGGGTCCACGGGTTGCCCAGTGATATCGTTTCCGACCGTGGCCCTCAGTTTACCTCTGCTGTCTGGAAGTCCTTCTGTTTGGCCATTGGAGCTACAGTCAGTCTCACATCTGGTTTTCACCCCCAATCTAATGGTCAGGCGGAGAGAGCCAACCAGAAGATGGAATCCACGCCACGCTGCCTGGCCTCTTCCAACCCCACCTCCTGGGTCTCTCAGTTGCCTTGGGTTGAGTATGCCCACAATACTCTCCCTACATCTGCCACTGGGATGTCTCCCTTCCAGTGCCTGTATGGCTACCAACCTCCCTTGTTCCCTTCTCAGGAGAAGGAGCTCTCAGTGCCTTCTGTTCAGGCCCATATTCGTCGTTGCCACCGGACCTGGCATCGGGCCAGAAAGGCACTCCTTAGAGTTTCGGACCGGTATCAGCTCCAGGCGAATCGTCGCCGGATCCCCGCTCCCACCTACACCATCGGAGATAGGGTCTGGTTGGCCACACGGGATCTTCCTTTACGGACTGAGTCTAGGAAGTTGTTACCGAAGTTCATTGGTCCGTTTGTGGTGGAGAAGGTGATCAATCCGGTGGCAGTTCGACTCAAACTCCCGAGGACGCTCAGAGTCCATCCCACCTTTCATGTCTCCTGCCTCAAGCCTGTTTTCCTCAGTCCTCTGTTGCCTCCTCCGCCTCCTCCTCCTCCTCCTCGGATGATCGGAGGTGGTCCTGCCTACACGGTGCGACGCATCATGGATTCCAGACGGCGGGGCCGGGGTTTCCAGTATCTCGTGGACTGGGAGGGGTATGGTCCTGAAGAGAGGAGTTGGATTCCGCGGCGACAGATCCTAGATGCTGACCTCATCCGTGACTTCTACCGCCTCCATCCTGGCGCTCCGGGGAGTCCGCCCGGTGGCGTTCGTCGGAGGGGGTACTGTAACGATCCCGGCAGTCTGAGTCGGGTCCTGTCTGTGGACTAGTTTTTCTGCTCGGGATCTCCAGTTTCCCGAGGGTTCTGGAACGCTCCGGGGAGCTCTCTTGATTTCCGCACCTGCATCCCATCAGCAATCTGCACACCTGGTCCTGATCATCACCCTTCTTAGGCTCTGGCCTAACATCCATTCCCTGCCGGATCGTTAGCCATGAACAGTAGGTTTATCAGAGTATCAGTCCTAGAGCTTCTAGCGTTAGTTTTGTTGTTTTGCACCTTGTTGGTTTGTTGTTCACTTACCTCCGTTTTGTTCCATCTGCAGTCACTCGTCCGGAACCTTCTCCCTACCTCTGCCTGATGGTCGGCGGCTGCCGAGCCATCATTGGACCAACAACTGCACCCTCAACAACTCATCCACGCCGCCCGCTCTGTTCCCTGGATTATTCAGCATCACTCGTGAATTTGTAAATAAACACTCACCTTCGTTTCAACTTACCTTGTCCTGGTCTGCTTCTGGGTTCTGGCTTTGTAACTCGTGACAGTTTCCGTCTGTCTATGAATTTCATTTTATTTTATTTAACCTTTATTTAAGCAGGGATTCATGCTGAGACCACAGTCTCTTTCACAGATGAGCCCTGCATGAACACATCAATAAACAATTACATCTATATGCACATCAGTTACACTATACATATCTATAACACATTAATTACACTATACATATCTACAGTATATACACATTAATTACACTATACATATCTATATACACATCAATTACACTATACATATCTATATACACATCAATTACACTATACATATCTATATACACATCAATTACACTATACATATCTACAGTATATACACATCAATTACACTATACATATCTATATACACATCAATTACACTATACATATCTACAGTATATACACATCAATTACACTATAAATATCTATATACACATCAATTACACTATACATATCTACAGTATATACACATCAATTACACTATACATATCTATATACACATCAATTACACTATACATATCTATATACACATCAATTACACTATACATATCTATATACACATCAATTACACTATACATATCTACAGTATATACACATCAATTACACTATACATATCTATATACACATCAATTACACTATACATATCTACAGTATATACACATCAATTACACTATACATGAAAATCTAAATACAATCATGTGAAACTAACACATTGTTCAGTAAAAGGCCGTCTAACATCCTCTTGAATTGCCCTATAGGCACCAACTCCTCCAGCTTTAAGGGCTTTTGGAGATCATTCCACAGGAGAGGCGCAAAAAAACTAAAAGCTAATTTACCTAACTGGGTGGAGATTGAAGGGATCTATCTCCAGGGGTTAGCCATCCCCGAGTCCAGGTCTGGTAACTTATACGTCTGAAGGTTAACAGTGAGGTACGGTATGGCGGACGTTTATGCAGGAGGGCTTTATAGACAAAAAGAGCGCAATGCATCGATCTACGAGACTTAAGAGAGACTTGATACCAAATGCAAGTAGTGTACTGAACCTATCATCTGTAATAAAGTGCAATGCGCTATGATAAACTGCATCCAATAGCTTCAATACAGTGGCAGCTGCATTGTTATAGACGATATCGCCATAATCTATAACCGGAATGAATGTTGACTGAACGATTTGTTTTCTTTCTGCTATTTAACAAAAGACAGGACCTGTTCCTATAGAAGAAGCCTATTTGAATGATTCATTTCTGAACTGAGTTGAATGGGAAGTTGTCCCCGAGTGTTTGGTGTCTGCAGTAACAGTTTTATAGCCTTGACCTCTATGGCAGCTGTTGTTTCTGTTGAACACTGAGGATACCAGTTTGACTGAAGACGTGACGAAATGATCTATTCCGAGGGACTCACTGTAACAATTGTCAAAACTGTCATGATAACTGTCAACGTAATTCAGCGATCATCTTAATAATGTTGTGTGGAATAGATTTGTTGGATCGGAATCAGATGTGCTGCATTCATTGGCTTGGCATCTCTGCAAGGTTGTCATAGTGTAGTAGTTATAATAAGGTAGGATAAGGTAGGATACAATGCACTATCACGATCTACATGAACATAATTTCTCAGCATTTCAAGTTATCTATAAAAAAAAGCTTCCTCTTTCAACTTTTAATCATTTTTTTCCCTCCTATTTACAAGTTGAACACTCCGACAGCTGAATCTGAAACTATGATGTACGATGCATCATAAGGTCTTATTGTCATCTCATAATGATCCTGATGAGTGGCAGCCATTTTGAGTCAAATATTTGCTACATAGAAAGATATAACATATCTCATGCTTTATAATAAGACATTATAAAGGCTCAGACATAATAATGCATTATACCAACAACACTTCTAATTGCCATGGAAATGACAGCATCCATATTAGACCAATTACTTTCCACATGACTTGTTATTCTCTGATTTTCTCTGATCTTCTCTGTTCTTCTCTGACCTTCTCTGATCCCCAGGATCATTATTTGTGGAGTTTACAGGTGTGTCTAAGAACAATGGTTCTCACACAAACAGTGTAAACTGTGGTTGACAAAAACCAACAACCTTCAAACACCATGGCTGTGTTATTTTAACTGCAACTGTCTGCTTGGCCTTGAAGCCAACCTTTCCCGCCTCAGTGGATTCTATGTTTAACTGTCCCATAAATGTCTGAAGCCTCCGCTGTGAATGTGACATGGTAGACATAGCGGAGATCTGAGATCAGATTCATTCAAGCTGCGAAGGCGTCAGTTTCCTGCTCACAAACTTTAAAGGCTAGCAGCTAAAAAAAAAAGGGGACTTGTATGTGCCATTATAATATTATAATTATTATAATAATATGCCATTAAGCGGACACTTTTATCCAAAGCAACTTACAGTCATGCGTGCATACATTTTACATACGGGTGGTCCGGGGAATCAAACCCAATATCCTGACGTTGCAAGTGCCATGCTCTACACCAGGGTTCTTCAATTCCGGTCCTGGAGGGCCGAAACACTTCTGTTTTTTATTTCTACCTGGTAGTTAATTGACACTCACCTGGTGTCCCGGGTCTGAATTAGCCCCTGATTTTGAAGGAGAGGATGAAAAACAGAGGTGTTTCGGCCCACTCCAGGACCGGAATTGAAGAACCCTGCTCTACACTCTTAGAAAAAAAGGTGCTATCTAGAACCCTTTCCCCAGAGGGTTCTACATGGAACCCAAAATAATGATATCTGGAACCAAAAAAGGGTTCTCCTACGGGACACCCAAAGAACCCTTTTGGAACCCTTTTCTCTAAGAGTGTACTAACCAACTGAGCTACGGAGGACATACACTATTATAGTATTTTACATACACATTATAATTAATTATTATAGAGCAGGGATGAGCAACTTTGATGGGGGTGGGGGCCACAAACAAACAGAACTCATCATGAGGGGCCGCAGTGGCTCATGCGTCACATCCGAACCCCCCCCCCCCACACACAAAGGGTGGACAATTCTTTTTGCCGTTTTACAGCTAATATCCAGCAATTCTACACATTTTGCCATAGGGTAGAGGAAAATGTTTGCAGTTTTTAATATGATAACTGATGACCAATGGGCCCCACCCTGGTCGGTAATTCGACCACGCTTACCACAAGTTTATGTAACTGTCACGTTCGCTTAAGGAGGAGGACCAATGCGCAGCGTTGAATGCGTACATATTATTTATTAAACAGATCACCCGATCAAAACAACGAACGAAACGTGAAGTCCTTCGATACACACAAACCAAAAGGAACAAGAAACCACAACACAAAGTGAAAAGACCGATAGTTAAATATGGCTCCCAATCAGAGACAACCAGCTGACACTCGTTGCCTCTGATTGGGAGTCACTCAGGCCAACATAGATATACAAAACATAGACTTACACACCCTGGCTCAACATAACATAGTCCCCAGAGCCAGGGCGTGACAGTACCCCCCCCCAAAGGCGCGGACTCCGGCCGCGCCAAACAACCACAACAGGGGAGGGACCGGGTGGGCACTCCGCCTCGGCGGCGGATCCAGCTCCGGACATGACCCAGGCACGGGTTGTGCTGGACTGACGACGCACACCCCTGGCTTGATGCGTGGAGGAGGAACGGGCCGGACCGGGCTGACGAAGCGCACCCCTGACTTGGTGCGGGGAGCAGGAATGAGCCGGACCGGGCTGACGACGCGCACCACTGACCTGGTGCGGGGAGCTTGGATGGGCCGGACTGGGCTGGCGACGCCGCACCACAGACTTGGTGCGGAGAGCAGGAACGGGCCGGACAGGGCTGACGAAACGCACCATAGACTTGGTGCGGAGAGCAGGCACGGGCCGTGCCGGACTGACGACGCACACCACTGGCTTGGTGCGGGAAGCTTGGATGGGCCGGACTGGGCTGGCGACGCGCACCACAGACTTGGTGCGGAGAGCAGGAACGGGCCGTGCCGGACTGACGACGCACACCACTGGCTTGGTGCGGGAAGCTTGGATGGGCCGGACTGGGCTGGCGACGCGCACCACAGACTTGGTGCGTAGAGCAGGAATGGGCCGGACCGGGCTGGCGATGCGCACCACCGACTTGGTACGGAGAGCAGGAACGGGCCGGACAGGGCTGACGACGCACACCACAGGCTCGGTGCGAGAGGCAGGAACAGGCCGAACCGTACTGGGGACACACGCCACTGGCCCTATGCAGGGATCAGGAACGGGCCGGACCGGACTGGTAATACAACCCAGTACCTCTCGCCGTGCCTCCACACTTTCCCTCTCCTCTGTGACCAGTGGCCCCCTTAACCTGGCGGCCTCCTCTGCAAACCCGCTGGACCGCTCCATCGCGGCCTCCGGCTGCCCCGTCGTCCACGTCGTGAGCCCCCCCCCCTAAAAATTTTCTGGGGTTCTCTCCTCCCCGTGGACCAGGCCTCCCTAGTTCTCGCCAGACTCTCACTCCACTGCTTCAAAGTCCAACCTTTCTGCTCTTCGCTTGGCTGGGCCCAGTTGAGACTCCTACTCCACTGATCCCAGGTCCATCCATTCTCCTCTTCACGCTGCTTGGTCCTGTCTTGGTGGTTTCTTCTGTCACGTTCGCTTAAGGAGGAGGACCAATGCGCAGCGTTGAATGCGTACATATTATTTATTAAACAGATCACCCGATCAAAACAACGAACGAAACGTGAAGTCCTTCGATACACACAAACCAAAAGGAACAAGAAACCACAACACAAAGTGAAAAGACCGATAGTTAAATATGGCTCCCAATCAGAGACAACCAGCTGACACTCGTTGCCTCTGATTGGGAGTCACTCAGGCCAACATAGATATACAAAACATAGACTTACACACCCTGGCTCAACATAACATAGTCCCCAGAGCCAGGGCGTGACAGTACCCCCCAAAGGCGCGGACTCGGCCGCGCCAAACAACCACAACAGGGGAGGGACCGGGTGGGCACTCCGCCTCGGCGACGGATCCAGCTCCGGACATGACCCAGGCACGGGTTGTGCTGGACTGACGACGCACACCCCTGGCTTGATGCGTGGAGGAGGAACGGGCCGGACCGGGCTGACGAGCGCACCCCTGACTTGGTGCGGGGAGCAGGAATGAGCCGGACCGGGCTGACGACGCACCACTGACCTGGTGCGGGGAGCTTGGATGGGCCGGACTGGGCTGGCGACGCGCACCACAGACTTGGTGCGGAGAGCAGGAACGGGCCGGACAGGGCTGACGAAACGCACCATAGACTTGGTGCGGAGAGCAGGCACGGGCCGTGCCGGACTGGACGACGCACACCACTGGCTTGGTGCGGGAAGCTTGGATGGGCCGGACTGGGCTGGCGACGCGCACCACAGACTTGGTGCGGAGAGCAGGAACGGGCCGTGCCGGACTGACGACGCACACCACTGGCTTGGTGCGGGAAGCTTGGATGGGCCGGACTGGGCTGGCGACGCGCACCACAGACTTGGTGCGGAGAGCAGGAATGGGCCGGACCGGGCTGGCGATGCGCACCACCGACTTGGTACGGAGAGCAGGAACGGGCCGGACAGGGCTGACGACGCACACCACAGGCTCGGTGCGAGAGGCAGGAACAGGCCGAACCGTACTGGGGACACACGCCACTGGCCCTATGCAGGGATCAGGAACGGGCCGGACCGGACTGGTAATACAACCCAGTACCTCTCGCCGTGCCTCCACACTTTCCCTCTCCTCTGTGACCAGTGGCCCCCTTAACCTGGCGGCCTCCTCTGCACACCCGCTGGACCGCTCCATCGCGGCCTCCGGCTGCCCCGTCGTCCTCGTCGTGAGCCCCCCCCCTAAAAATTTTCTGGGGTTCTCTCCTCCCCGTGGACCAGGCCTCCCTAGTTCTCGCCAGACTCTCACTCCACTGCTTCAAAGTCCAACCTTTCTGCTCTTCGCTTGGCTGGGCCCAGTTGAGACTCCTACTCCACTGATCCCAGGTCCATCCATTCTCCTCTTCACGCTGCTTGGTCCTGTCTTGGTGGTTTCTTCTGTCACGTTCGCTTAAGGAGGAGGACCAATGCGCAGTGTTGAATGCGTACATATTATTTATTAAACAGATCACCCGATCAAAACAACGAACGAAACGTGAAGTCCTTCGATACACACAAACCAAAAGGAACAAGAAACCACAACACAAAGTGAAAAGACCGATAGTTAAATATGGCTCCCAATCAGAGACAACCAGCTGACACTCGTTGCCTCTGATTGGGAGTCACTCAGGCCAACATAGATATACAAAACATAGACTTACACACCCTGGCTCAACATAACATAGTCCCCAGAGCCAGGGCGTGACAGTAACCTTCAAACACCATGGCTGTGTTATTTTAACTGCAACTGTCTGCTTGGCCTTGAAGCCAACCTTTCCTGCCTCAGTGGATTCTATGTTTAACTGTCCCATAAATGTCTGAAGCCTCCGCTGTGTATGTGACATGGTAGACATAGTGGAGATCTGAGATCAGACGATTTTGATTTAATACCTGCTGACAAAGATCTACAGACTGGGCTCATTGTAACTTGAAGCCCCTGGTATGTGGATAAGTGTAACATTACTGAATACATGAAATGCTTTTCTCTTGGTCATGAACTGGTATACACTAATTGATAGCTTGTGACAATAAGTTTTTATCTGTATTTTTGTTTTAAAAAATGTGTTATTGACATAGCCTTGTTCTGTTCAATGGTATCTACCTATATAGAAGTCTAAATACCCCAATTCTTAAAAACCTGTTTGTAAAGACCAATGTTTAGGGGACCTGCATGGTTCTGGTACCGGTTCTGACAGATAGTTTTGCTTATAAATAGATCTGTGGACACCGTAGATCGAAATGGATTACATTGAGCAGTAGCCCTGTTTCTCACAGACACAGGAGTATATCTCTTCTGCCTGTATGAAGCAGGATGTGAAATCTGACATCACTTAAAGCTGGGATGTCCCTCCTACCATTTCATTCGCTCTTCCGACTGTCCATCAACTCCTGGCTGAACCCTATGACACAGCCACTACCAACGCATATGCCTGGAATAATCACCGTAGCACATTCAGATATCGATTTATAGCCAGTAATCTAAAATAATTCACAGATTTTAAACAAAAAAAAACACTTTCTGTTTGTCATAGACGGACAATATTAAAATGAGATGAACGGTGAGTTCCTAACGAGTTCAGGAAGCCAAGTTAGAGCGCTGTGTGACGTTCACGGCGGTGGGGACAGACGTTTTGATCAAGAGAGACTCTTTAGAAAATATGCACATTTTCTCTAACACTAAATATAGAAATATGTATTTTACAGTTACAAGGAAGGTGAAATATTATAGTTAGTTGTTTTATAAATTGATTATACTATATTTAGAGAAAAATATAAGTCATTGCAAGCCTTTTTTGTACAGTTTTGTTGCATAGGAAATAATTCACATAAAATAATTTTTAAAAATCATATTTTATCTTATTTTTACTGCATACTTGAGCTTGTTTCCTCAAAAGTGTGAAAGTTGAGATTTTAACCTTTCTTGGAGTATGCAGCATTACTAGTTATTGTTTATGGCCCTCTTGTGATAAATCATTTTTGGAATACATACAGTGCCTTCGGAAAGTATTTAGACCTCTTGACTTTTTCCACATTTTGTTATGTTACAGCCTTATTCTAAAATTGATTTTATATATATATATATATATATATGTTTTATCCTCAGCAATCTACACAGACTAAACCATTATGACAAAGCGAAAACAGGTTTCTAGACATTTTCAGACCCTTTGCTATGAGACTCGAAATTGCATCCTGTTTCCATTGATCATCCTTGAGATGTTTCTACAACTTGAAATCGAGTCCACCTGTGGTAAATTCAATTGATTGGACATGATTTGGAAAGGCACACACCTGTCTATATAAGGTCCACACAATTGACAGTGCATGTCAGAGAAAAAATCAAGCCATGAGGTCAAAGGAATTGTCCGTAGGGTTCCGAGACAGGATTGTGTCAAGGCACAGATCTGTGGAAGGGTACCCAAAAGATTCTGCAGCATTGATGCTCCCTAAGAACACAGTGGCCTCCATCATTCTTCAATGGAAGAAGTTTGGAACCACCAAGACTCTTCCTAGAGCTGGACGCCCAAGAGCTGGCCAAACTGAGCAATCGGGGGAGAACGGCCTTGGTCAGGGAGGTGACCAAGAACCCGATGGTCACTCTGACAGAGCTCCAGAGTTCCTCTGTGGAGATGGGAGAACCTTCCAGAAGGACAACCATCTCTGCAACACTCCACCAATCAGGCCTTTATGGTAGAGTGGCCAGACGGAAGCCACTCCTCAGTAAAAGGCACATGACAGCCCGCTTGGAGTTTGACAAAAGGCACCTAAAGACTCTCAGACCATGAGAAACAAGATTCTCTGGTCTGATGAAACCAAGATTGAATTATTTGGCCTGAATGCCAAGCGTCATGTCTGGAGGAAACCTTGCACCATCCCTACGGTGAAGCATGGCGGTGACAGCATCATGCTGTGGGGATGTTTTTCATCGGCAGGGACTGGGAGACTAGTCAGGATCGAGGGAAAGATTAACGGAGCAAAGTACAGAGAGATCCTTGATGAAAACCTGCTCCAGAGCACTCAGGACCTCAGACTGGGGTGAAGGTTCACCTTTCAACAGGACAACAACCCTAAGCCCACAGCCAAGACAACGCAGTCTCTGAATGTCCTTGAGTGGCCCAGACAGATCCCGGACTTGAACCCGATCTAACATCTCTGGAGAGACCTTAAAATAGCTGTGCAGCAATGCTCCCCATCCAACCTGACAGAGCTTGAGAGGGTCTGCAGAGAAGAATGGGAGAAACTCCCCAAATAGAGATGTGTCATACCCAAGAAGACTCAATGCTGTAATCGCTGCCAAAGGTGCTTCAACAAAGTACTGAGTAAAGGGTCTGAATACTTATGTAAATGTAATATTTCCGTTCCTTTTTAAAATATAAATGAGCAAAAATGTCAAAAAAACTGTTTTTGCTTCGTCATTATGGGGTATTGTGTGTAGATTGATGAGGCAAAAAAGCAATTCAATCAAATTTAGAATAAGGCTGTAACGTAACAAAATGTGGAAAAAGTCAAGGGTGTGAATACTTTCCGAAGGCACAGTAGATTACATTTTCCATTACATTTAGTGACATTTAAGAGGTGTTAAGTTTAAAAGAATACATGATAAAAATTGCTGAAACCATATAAACCAATGAGGGTTCTGAACTTTAAAACAAATTGTAATGTATCGACTTGACTCAGACTCACGTGAATCATTATACTTTAGCCCTGCTCCCCGAGGCATAGCCTCCCTCCATTCTTTAAATGTAAATGTTCCTCACTTGACTCCAAGTGCACCGCTGGCATTGCACCACTAGGTGTCGCTAATATACTACACCAATTATCTCAGAATAATATTGCAGAAAGAACCTCACAGTCCCAAGCAGAGTATGTGAGTGGAGTTGAGCGATCAGAAATCCCGCTCATAGCTCATGGAGCCTGCGCTCCATGTAACCGCTCTTTGCTTAAAGAAAAAAAGAAACTGGCGCTCCAAATTCGCTCCGTTCATTAAAATCACAATTTAACCAGCACCCATCTATTTTTGTGACTACCTGGACCTACCATTTGTTTTTTTGAAGTATTGAAACCAAACCATATGGATTTGAATGAAAAGTATTTTAATAAACAACAGGTAAAGGTGACTGTAAGAAGGGCTCATCGTTTCAAATAGGCTACATGTCGTATTAAACAGCGTATAAACACTCTAAATAGGTCAGCAGCCAGACAGGTAGCCTAAGGAGGAAGGAAAATAAATTATTTAGGCTATATTATTATTTCAATTATTTCAAGGTTATAGCCTACAAATACATAGATTGTGAAGCATTTGTGTGTGTGATTCACTATACTGCCAGGGACATTAAGAGCTCAGCATTTAAACAACATTTCGTTGTATTGAATCATTATAGTCTATAAATTGAACACGTAAGCTGTGACTTAGAATTAAATACAAATTAAATGGAAAAATGCCTTATTAAGCTCCATCTACAGTTGAATTCATTTTTTTAGAAACATGAGTTTGGCCAGTCTGTGGCGTCAAGCCCATGCGATGGTGACTGGATAGCAGGCCAGCAGTGGAGAATATCCTCTCCATGCTTGCAGAGACACTGGGGATGCTAAACACCCTTCGGGCCACTCTTGCCGGGCTGGGCAGGGGGATGCGTAGTTTTTTTTCAATTTTTCTGTATGTAGGCCTAAAGGACTTTAGGGAAAATAACCCAATCAAAACGGAAAAGCTAATTGAAAGAGGTAATATGCCAGGCCTATTGGGCCAAAGTCAGTGATGGCATTTTGTATAGATAATAGAACGAAAATGAACTAAACGTTTAAGAGATCTGATTTTTAGTTTATAAATACTTTGCTACAATGACACACTTAGTTATCTACCCAGCTCCTTCCTTTCTGTTAACATGTGCACGTAGTACGTTCACCATCATGCTTTTGGGATACGTGTCTTATCAGATTCCACAATGATTCTTTAGCTGTGGACACGACATCACCGCACTCCCTCTCTTGCTCTTGGTCCTGAATGTTTGGCATACTAGATGACAGTAGCTAAAACAAGGGGCTATAGCAGAACACAAGTAGACTGCAAATGCATGCTGGGCCGGGCATGCCCTGAGCTCGTGAAGTGAGCGTTACTGGAGCTAAATTAGAGTGGGCGAGAAGGCCAACGCTCCAGCCTTTGGGAAACTCTCCCCAAGCTCTAGTCAAATTGGGCCCGCTTCGCTCCTCGCTCCGCTCCAACTCTGCTCACATACTCTGGTCCCAAGCTCTCCAAAACTGTTTTTGCATAAAATATAACTCAGTATTTTAATTATTTATTTATTGTCTTTTTTGCTCATCTTTAATTTTGGGCCTGACTGCATGTGACGTGGCACACGTAGTGGAGATCTGAGATCAGACGATTTTGATTTAATACCTGCTGACAAAGATCTACAGACTGGGCTCATTGCAACTTGAAGCCCCTGGTATGTGGATAAGTGTAACATTACTGAATACATGAAATGCTTTTATCTTGGTCATGAACTGGTATAGACTAATGTTATCATTGTAGGAGCGTGGTTCAAGTGAACACTGACAGCATAATTCCACAATGTGACTAATTTTGATTAACACTATAATAAATGTATCATAATTGTATAATATACAGTCTGAGGACAGTGGAAGGCATGTTGATAAATACATTTGATGGGATGATTGAGAGTAACATTTAGTGTAATTTCACAAACAAATTCAGCTGTTACTAGATTGCACTGGTCATGCTGTTCCCTAAGGAGTGTACCACGCAGGCACATTCTCTCTCACACAGACAGGCACACACACTGGTAGACCAAGAATGTAAAGTACCAGGGGAAGCCCTGGCAGCATGCTAACTGCTGCAGTGATCCTCTTACTACACACTGACACTGTCACTGACTCACAGACCACCAGGAGGAGAGATTCTGTCACTGAAGACCAGGAGGAGAGATTCTGTCACTGACTCACAGACCACGAGGAGGAGAGGTTCTGTCACTGACTCACAGACCACGAGGAGGAGAGGTTCTGTCACTGACTCACAGACCACCAGGAGGAGAGATTCTGTCACTGACTCACAGACCACGAGGAGGAGAGGTTCTGTCACTGACTCACAGACCACGAGGAGGAGAGGTTCTGTCACTGACTCACAGACCACCAGGAGGAGAGATTCTGTCACTGACTCACAGACCACCAGGAGGAGAGATTCTGTCACTGACTCACAGACAGCCAGGAGGAGAGGTTCTGTCACTGACTCACAGACGACCAGGAGGAGAGGTTCTCACTGAAGACCAGGAGGAGAGATTATGTCACTGACTCACAGACGGCCAGGAGGAGAGATTATGTCACTGACTCACAGACGACCAGGAGGAGAGGTTATGTCACTGACTCAAAGACGACCAGGAGGAGAGATTCTGTCACTGACTCACAGACGGCCAGGAGGAGAGATTCTGTTACTGACTGACAGACGGCCAGGAGGAGAGGTTCTGTTACTGAAGACAAGGGGGAGAGATTCTGTCACTGAAAACCAGGAGGAGAGGTTCTGTCACTGACTGACAGATGGCCAGGAGGAGAGATTTTGTCACTGACTCACAGACAGCCAGGAGGAGAGGTTCTGTCACTGAAAACCAGGAGGAGAGGTTCTGTCACTGACTCACAGATGGCCAGGAGGAAAGGTTCTGTCACTGACTCACAGACGACCAGGAGGATAGATTATGTCACTGACTCACAGACAGCCAGGAGGAGAGATTCTGTTACTGACTGACAGACGGCCAGGAGGAGAGATTCTGTCACTGACTCACAGACAGCCAGGAGGAGAGGTTCTGTCACTGAAGACCAGGAGGAGAGGTTCTGTCACTGACTCACAGATGACCAGGAGGAGAGATTCTGTCACTGACTCACAGACAGACAGGAGGAGAGGTTCTGTCACTGACTCACAGACGACCAGGAGGAGAGGTTATGTCACTGACTCACAGACGACCAGGAGGAGAGATTCTGTCACTGAAGACCAGGAGGAGAGATTCTGTCACTGACTCACAGACGGCCAGGAGGAGAGGTTCTGTCACTGACTCACAGACAGCCAGGAGGAAAGATTCTGTCACTGACTCACAGACGACCAGGAGGAGAGGTTATGTCACTGACTCACAGACGACCAGGAGGAGAGATTCTGTCACTGACTCACAGACGGCCAGGAGGAGAGATTCTGTCACTGACTGACAGACGGCCAGGAGGAGAGGTTCTGTTACTGAAGACCAGTAGGAGAGATTATGTCACTGAAGACCAGGAGGAGAGGTTCTGTCACTGACTCACAGACAGCCAGGAGGAGAGGTTCTGTCACTGAAGACCAGGGGGAGAGATTCTGTCACTGAAAACCAGGAGGAGAGGTTCTGTCACTGACTCACAGACGACCAGGAGGATAGATTATGTCACTGACTCACAGACAGCCAGGAGGAGAGCTTCTGTTACTGGCTGACAGATGGCCAGGAGGAGAGATTTTCTCACTGACTCACAGACATTCAGGAGGAGAGGTTCTGTCACTGAAGACCAGGAGGAGAGGTTCTGTCACTGAGTCACAGATGACCAGGAGGAGAGATTCTGTCACTAACTCACAGACGACCAGGAGGAGAGATTCTGTCACTGACTCACAGACAGCCAGGAGGAGAGATTCTGTCACTGACTCACAGACGACCAGGAGGAGAGGTTATGTCACTGACTCACAGACGACCAGGAGGAGAGATTCTGTCACTGAAGACCAGGAGGAGAGATTCTGTCACTGACTCACAGACGGCCAGGAGGAGAGGTTCTGTCACTGACTCACAGACAGCCAGGAGGAAAGATTCTGTCACTGACTCACAGACGACCAGGAGGAGAGGTTATGTCACTGACTCACAGACGACCAGGAGGAGAGATTCTGTCACTGACTCACAGACGGCCAGGAGGAGAGATTCTGTCACTGACTGACAGACGGCCAGGAGGAGAGGTTCTGTTACTGAAGACCAGTAGGAGAGATTATGTCACTGAAGACCAGGAGGAGAGGTTCTGTCACTGACTCACAGACAGCCAGGAGGAGAGGTTCTGTCACTGAAGACCAGGGGGAGAGATTCTGTCACTGAAAACCAGGAGGAGAGGTTCTGTCACTGACTCACAGACGACCAGGAGGATAGATTATGTCACTGACTCACAGACAGCCAGGAGGAGAGCTTCTGTTACTGGCTGACAGATGGCCAGGAGGAGAGATTTTCTCACTGACTCACAGACATTCAGGAGGAGAGGTTCTGTCACTGAAGACCAGGAGGAGAGGTTCTGTCACTGAGTCACAGATGACCAGGAGGAGAGATTCTGTCACTAACTCACAGACGACCAGGAGGAGAGATTCTGTCACTGACTCACAGACAGCCAGGAGGAGAGATTCTGTCACTGACTCACAGACGGCCAGGAGGAGAGATTCTGTCACTGACTCACAGACGGCCAGGAGGAGAGATTCTGTCACTGACTCACAGACAGCCAGGAGGAGAGATTCTGTCACTGACTCACAGATGGCCAGGAGGAGAGATTCTGTCACTGACTCACAGACAGCCAGGAGGAGAGGTTCTGTCACTGACTCACAGATGGCCAGGAGGAGAGATTCTGTCACTGACGACCAGGAGGAGAGATTCTGTCACTGACTCACAGACGGCCAGGAGGAGAGATTCTTTCACTGATGACCAGGAGGAGAGATTCTGTCACTGACTCACAGACGACCAGGAGGAGAGATTCTGTCACTGACTCACAGACGGCCAGGAGGAGAGATTTTGTCACTGAAGACCAGGAGGAGAGGTTCTGTCACTGACTCACAGACTGTTCTGTACCAATTTGCTCTGTCAGTGTTCCAGAATAAAGGTAAAGGCCCCTCCAGTAGACATGTGTCATTCAACACATCCCAGGCCTTCAGGATCCTCTACTGAATGACATGTTATACTACAGACTAGATAGAAGGACTCAATCAAATCAAATCAAATTGTATTTGTCAAACGCGCCAAATACAACAGGTGTAGACCTTACCGAGTTAAGAACATATTTACTAAATCATTATTATTAAATTTTTTTAACACAATAAAATAACAGTAACAAGGCTATATAAAGGGGGTACCGGTACCGAGTCAATGTGCGGGGGTACAGGTTAGTCGAGGTCATTGAGGTAATGTGACTATGATAGATAATAAACAGAGAGTAGCTGCAGATAGTCAGGGTGGCCATTTGATGAACTGTTCAGCAGTCTAATGGCTTGGGTGTAGAAGCTGTTAAGGAGCCTTTGGGACCTAGACTCCGGTACCGCTTGCCGTGCGGTACCAGAGAGAACAGTCTATGACTTGGGTGGCTGGAGTCTTTGACAATTGTTTGGGTCTTCCTCTGACACCGCCTGGTATAGAGGTCAGGCAGGAATCTTGGCCCCAGTGATGTACTGGGCTGTACGCACTACCCTCTGTAGTGCCTTATGGTCGGATGCTGAGCAGTTGCCATACCAGGCGGTGATGCAACCAGTCAGGATGCTCTCGATGGTGCAGCTGTAGAACTTTTGCAGGATCTGGGGACCCATGCCAAATCTTTTCAGTCTCCTGAGGTGGAATAGGCGTTGTCGTAGCCTCTTCACGAATGTCTTGGTGTGTTTGGACCATGATAGTTTGTTGGTGATGTGGACACCAAGGAACTTGAAACTCTCGACCCGCTCCGCTACAGCCCCGTCGATGTGAATGGGGGCGTGTTCGGCCCCTCCTTTTCCTGTAGTCCACGATCAACTCCTTTGTCTTGCTCACTCTGAGGGAGAGGTTGTTGTCCTGGCACCACACGGCCAGGTCTCTGACCTCCTCCCTATAGGCTGTCTCATCGTTGTCGGTGATCAGGCCTATCACTGTTGTGTCATCAGCAAACTTAATGATGGTGTTGGAGTCATGCCTGGCCACACAGTCGTGGGTGAACAGGGAGTACAGGAGGGGACTAAGCACTCACCCCTGAGGGGCCCCCATGTTGAGGGGTGGCCTTTCCTTGGTGTCCTTGGGCACAGGGACTATGGTGGTCTGCTTGAAACATGTAGGTATTACAGACTCTGTCAGGGAGAGGTTGAAAATGTCAGTGAAGACACTTGCCAGTTGGTCCGCGCGTGCTCTGAGTACACGTCCTGGTAATCCGTCTGGCCCTGTGGCCTTGTGAATTTTGACATGTTTAAAGGTCTTGCTCACATCAGCTACGGAGAGCGTCATCACACAGTCGTCCGGAACAGCTGGTGCTCTCATGCATGCTTCAGTGTTGCGTGCCTCAAAGCGAGTATAAAAGGCATTTAGCCCGTCTAGTAGGCTTGCGTCACTGGGCAGCTCGCGGCTGCGTTTCCCTTTGTAGTCCGTAATAGTTTGCAAGCCCTGCCACATGTGCTAGCAAAACAGTCCTGTAGCATAGCATCCGCATCATCTGACCATTCCGTATTGAACGAGTCACTGGTACTTCCTGCTTTAGTTTTTGCTTGTAAGCAGGAATCAGGAGGATAGAATTATGGTTAGATTTTCCAAATGGAGGGCGAGGGAGAGCTTTGTACGCGTCTCTGTGTGTGGAGTAAAGGTGGTCTAGAGTTTTTTTCCTCTGGTTGAACATGTGACATTCTGGTAGATATTAGGTAAGACAGATTTCAGTTTTCCTGCTTTAATGTCCTTGGCCACTAGGAGCGCCGCTTCTGGATGAGCATTTTCTTGTTTGCTTATGGCCTCATAAGGCTTGTTGAGTGTGGTCTTAGTGCCAGCATCGGTTTGTGGTGGTAAATAGACAGCTACGAAAAATATAGATTAAAACTCTCTTTGGAGATTTACAGCTTATCATGAGGTACTCTACCTCAGGTGAGCAAAACCTTGGGACTTCCTTCATATTAGAGATCGCGCAACAGCTGTTATTGACAAATAGACACAGAACACCATGACTCGTCTTACCGGAGGTAGCTGTTCTGTCTTGCTGATGTAGCGATTCTACAATGTAGAAAATAGTAAAAAGAAAGAAAAACCCTTGAATGAGAAGGTGTTCTAAAACTTTTCACCGGTAGTGTATATTTTTTTAGGAACTCAGTTGGGGTCTCAACTTGCTGTTGAGAGTTAGAATAGTAGAATACACAAGGTGCAAGTACGAACTTTGGTTGTGCATCATACATTTTTCTCTTGTTATGTCAGTTACTGACATTCACTCAATTAGCCAAGTCAGCTAAGAGTTTAGATAAGTAAATTAGTCTAGCGGCCATCTATCTAAACGTGTGGTAATCATGGCTGAATACCGACACACAGAGCCTAGTCACTCTCACTCAGATATCATTAACATGGCATAAGACATATCAAAATGTGTAGAATTGCAGGAAATTAGCTTTAAAACTGAAAACATTTCTCTCCACCCCCATGGCAAAATGGGTAGAATTGCAGGAAATTAGCTCTAAAACTGCTGATTTATTTTCTGAGTAGAATTGCATGAAATGTTTTTAAAAATTGCAACATTTTCTCTCCACCCCCATGGCAGAATGTGTAGAACTGCAGAGAACTTGCTTTAAAACTGCAAAAGGCTAGAGCTCTTAGGATGTACTGGTTGGCTTGTCGTACCGGGACAGGAGGGGTGGTTTCAACAAAAGCAAGTACGAAACTAGGAAATGTAAATGTGGTGTTTTTAGTCCTCATTACCCATAGTCCACCTCTCCTTCTCCCTGGGTACGCCCTCCATGAGTGTTGCAACACGGTTTGTACATATGGATTATATGCAAAAAAACGTATTCATAGTAATATCTGTTGTGAGAGAAATCTGATATTGCTGCTAACCTTTGAAGTTAGTCTTGTGGGACATCTCTGTAGAGCTGTAGGAGCTCAATATGGTGTATGGAAGTGATGTAGGCCAGTGGAGATGACTGTAGTCTCATTCCCATGTCCCACTCCTTGATTGATGGAGAGGTGCTTTAGCCTTCTCCGATTTCTCTCCAGGACTTATTTTCCTCCACTAACCTGTGCAGTGGCAGACAAAAAAAAGACCCCTAGCGTAGCCTCTTCTAGCCTGGGCGTGTAGTGCCCTCTATTGGAGAATAGTTATACTACTTGTTTGGAGATTTTCTATAAATAGCAAGGCTTATGTTGTTTGAAGATTTCCTATAAGTAGCAAGGCCCATAATTTTTTGGGAGATGTGTTATAAATAGCAAGGCCCATGAGATGGCATGCAACGAAAAACATCTTCAAACATTTTGCTATGGATTATTTTTATTGATTTTTTTGGTCGAAGAATTCCCTCCCTCCTGCAGTCTGTTTTAGTACTGAACACAAGATGCTAGATGGGATCCCAGAGGGGTGTACTTCAAAGCGGGTCAGTTCTGTGTTCAACTCAGGATAACCAAGTGACACGAAGGTGACCTTTCAGCCAGGCACATGTTTATGGCAATGAATGCTTCAACCTCTAACCTCCGGAAAGTGTTTGAGCCTTGACTTGCGCCGTGAGTTGTGGACCAATCAAATTAGATTTGCTCACACTCGCAGTGCGTCGTCCCCATTCTCCGGACCATATTTGAGGAAGACGACTGATTAAAGATTTTATTCATCATTTTGTGTTAAAATAGTAATATCCAAATATATGTCACAGCACACATTTAGTAATTACAGGATGCATTTGAAAACTTCACACGCAGTAATCACACTCTGTAACTTTGATATGCCCGTAGAGTATATTATGTTCAACAACATATTTCAAAATAAGCCAAATCAAAAATGGTTTATTTTCAATATTTACATTTTACATTTGAGTCATTTAGCAGACGCTCTTATCCAGAGCGACTTACAGTTAGTGCATACATTTTTTTTTTTTTCATACTGGTCCCCCGTGGGAAACAAACCCACAACCCTGGCGTTGCAAGCACCACGCTCTACCAACTGAGCTACACGGGACTACAATATTCATGTTTATATCTTTCAATATTCGTAAATTAATGTAAGAAAATTGTTATTGAAATCAAAATACTTATCATTTTACAGAGCAAAGTCTAAAGCTTCATATGAGAACCAACATATATAAGTCCCATGTAGCTCAGTTGGTAGAGCATAGCGCTTGCAACGCCGGGATTGTGGGTTTGATTCCCATGGGGGGCCAGTATGAAAAGAATAAAAAATATGTATGCACTCACTAACTGTAAATCGCTCTGGATTAGAGCATCTACTAAAATGTATTTGCTTTGTAGCACCAATAGATGAAACATTATGGAGTCTTAAAGGAGGTCTGGGTAAGGCCAACATGTCATAAATATGCCAACTTTGATTAATTATTTCTCTATCATGATTTTCGATATACAAATGTATAATATATGTCAACAGTCCTTCCATTCTACGGATTAAAGTTCTTGAAAATCCAAAAAAACATGGTATTTTATTTAGTCATTGTTTAGTGAGGAATCACCCTAGTAAATCAAGGTGATGCATGAATTTGATCCAAATCTTCTGTGATTCAAAAGACGATCGAATTGAACTCTGGTATGTCCACTGTGCTTGATGTTGTCAGTATGAAAATGTATGCACTCACTAACTGTAAGTCGCTCTGGATAAGAGCGTCTGCTAAATTACTAAAATTTAAATGTAAATGTCTTCTGGCTACAGCTACATGGCTCTCTGGATAGGATAGGATCCAAGTCCTAATAACGCAAACGTCTAGCAACTGAAGGTTTGCGTGTTCAAATCACATTACGGACAACTTTGCAACTACTTAGCATGTTAGCTAACACTTCCCCGAAATCTAACATTAACCCCTAATGCCTAACCTTAACCCCAATCTTAACCCCTAACCCTAACCCCTAGCCTAGCTAACATTAGCCACCTAGCTAACGTTAGCCACAACATATTGGAATTTGTAAACACATCATACGTATTGCAAATTCGTAACATATTGTACGAATTGAATTTTTAACATACTCTCCCCTGCATATTCATTTGGACAGTGAAGCTAAAACTTTTAATTTGGCTCTATACTCCAGCATTTTGGATTTGAGATGTTTAATATGAGGCAATAGTACAGAATGTCAGCTTTTATTTGAAGTTATTTTCATACTAATCTGTTTTACCGTTTACAAATGAAAGCACTTTATGTACTGTATCTAGTCCACCCGTTTGAAGGTGTCATAAGTATTTGGCCAAATTCACTTACAGTGAGGGAAAAAAGTATTTGATCCCCTGCTGATTTTGTACGTTTGCCCACTGACAAAGACATGATCAGTCTATAATTTTAATGGTAGGTTTATTTGAACAGTGAGAGACAGAATAACAACAACAAAATCCAGAAAAATGCATGTCAAAAATTGTATACATTGATTTGCATTTTAATGAGGGAAATAAGTAGTTGACCCCTCTGCAAAACATGACTTAGTACTTGGTGGCAAAACCCTTGTTGGCAATCACAGAGGTCAGACGTTTCTTGTAGTTGGCCACCAGGTTTGCACACATCTCAGGAGGGATTTTGTCCCACTCCTCTTTGCAGATCTTCTCCAAGTCATTAAGGTTTCGAGGCTGATGTTTGGCAACTCAAACCTTCAGCTCCCTCCAAAGATTTTCTATGGGATTAAGGTCTGGAGACTGGCGAGGCCACTCCAGGACTTTAATGTGCTTCTTCTTGAGCCACTCCTTTGTTGCCTTGGTCATGCTGGAATACCCATCCAGGACCCATTTTCAATGCCCTGGCTGGGGAAGGAGGTTCTCACCCAAGATTTGACGGTACATGGCCCCGTCCATCATCCCTTTGATGCGGTGAAGTTGTCCTGTCCCCTTAGCAGAAAAACACCCCCAAAGCATAATGTTTCCACCTCCATGTTTGACGGTGGGGATGGTGTTCTTGGGGTCATAGGCATTCCTCCTCCTCCAAACACGGCAAGTTGAGTTGATGCCAAAGAGCTCCATTTTGGTCTCGTCTGACCACAACACTTTCACCCAGTTCTCCTCTGAATCATTCAGATGTTCATTGGCAATCTTCAGACGGGCATGTATATGTGCTTTCTTGAGTAGGGGGACCTTGCGGGCGCTGCAGGATTTCAGTCCTTCACGGCGTAGTGTGTTACCAATTGTTTTCTTGGTGACTATGGTCCCAGCTGCCTTTAGATAATTGACAAGATCCTCCTGTGTATTTCTGGACTGATTCCTCACCGTTCTCATGATCATTGCAACTCCACGAGGTGAGATCTTGCATGGAGCCCCAGGCCGAGGGAGATTGACAGTTATTTTGTGTTTCTTCCATTTGCGAATAATCACACCAACTGTTTCTCACCAAGCTGTTTGGCGATGGTCTTGTATCCCATTCCAGCCTTGAGTAGGTCTACAATCTTGTCCCTGACATCCTTGGAGAGCTCTTTGGTTTTGGCCATGGTGGAGAGTTTGGAATCTGATTGATTGATTGCTTCTTTGGACAGGTGTCTTTTATACAGGTAACAAACTGAGATTAGGAGCACTCCCTTTAAGAGTGTGCTTCTAATCTCAGCTCGTTACCTGTATAAAAGACACCTGGGAGCCAGAAATCTTTCTGATTGAGAGAGGGTCAAATACTTATTTCCCTCATTAAAAAGCAAATCAATTTATGACATTTTTGACATGTGTTTTATTGTTTATTTTATTGTTATTCTGTCTCTCACTGTTCAAATAAACCTACCATTAAAATTATAGACTGATCATTTCTTTGTCAGTGAGCAAACGTACAAAATCAGCAGGGGATCAAATACTTTTTTCCCTCACTGTATATGTGTATTAAAGTAGCCAAAAGTTTAATATTTGGTCCCATATTCCTAGCACACAATGACTACATCAATATTGTGACTACAAACTTGTTAGATGCATTTGCAGCTTGTTTTGGTTGTGTTTCGAATTATATTGTGCCCAATAGAAATGAATGTTAAATCATGTATTGTGTCATTTTGGAGTCACTTTTAATTGTGAATAAGAATGGAATATATTTCTGAACACTTCTACATTAATGTGGATTTTACCATGATTAATAATGATAATCATGAATGAATCGTGAATAATGATGAGTGAGAAAGTTACAGAGGCACAAAGATCATACCAACAAAACATGCTAACGTTTCACGATTACCAGGTTAGGGAGGTTAGCATTTTTTGGGGGGGTATGATATTTATGCCTCTGTAACTTTCTCACTCGTCATTATTCACAATTCATTCATGATTATCTGTAATTATTATTTTACATTGTCATTTTCAGCACAGTTCCAGCAACTATCAGGGATGTGTACAGTTCACGCTCGGTTCATCTCAGCTCTGTGAAAATGGTACTAGAGTCATGTTAAAGGGAAAATCTGTATTCTGCCAGTGGCTTAAGTTAGCTGAGGTTTGTAGTGGCGCTTGAAAGAAAATCAAACCATGGATTACACCTTAACCTGGCATATAGACTACTGTGAGGACGAGCACACATCTATCATTAAGTTGTAAAACACTGACCCTCCCCTTCAAGAGGAGTAGAGGGAGTCCATTCCAATGACATTTACATGTACAGTATGTAGATTAATTGAGAAAAAAGCAGAGAGGGTTTCCTCTAGTTTGCTGACTCACTTGTTTGTGTTAAAGGTGGGTTTATAGTCTGCCTATCTGTTGACAGTGGTCACAGTGACATCATGAAAATTATTTTGTCATCTCGCATCAGATGTCATTATGACATCACATCGTTGTCATTATGACATCACATCGTTGTCATTATGAAAAAGTGTAAACAAAAAAAAAACGACGGGCCTGGTGGTCCAAATAGCTGTATTTTAACGCCAATAAACCCATCCATTAAAATACGTATTTAGTATAGCTATGTCAATCTAGCAAGCCAGGCAACTAAAAGCAACTTTCTAAACAATGTCTGAGCAGAGCAAGAGCTTACAGTAGCTGACAATGGCTTAACGTTAGCTCATTTGTATTCATTATTACAGGAAGATAAATCACAACAAGATCATTATTTATTTATTATTTATTTAATGGCGAGCTAATTACAGAAAATAGCTTACGGTTGTGAGTGTGACCACATTAAAGCAGAGCAATCTACCGGAGAATTTTAGAACTTTTGCACTGTCTCTTTGCTGGTAACCATGACAACAGACTCTGCTACAGGGTCAAAGTTGAACTTTTTTTGTGTGTCTGCAACATGGAAACCGACAGTCGCAGGGAAGGTCTACAGACATTCCACCGGAGTATAAATTAAATGTAGTTTTGACCAGCGACATTTGTCGCATTCTAATTGTCTACAGATATGTCATCAGACCAAGTATAAACCAGCCTTAAAGCAGTAATACACAAAGCAAAATAAATATTTCCACTTATGATGAATACATTCTTCCTGTTACCAGCCTTCTGTCATTTTCTACATGTTGCCCATAGTTCATATAGCAGTGGACAGTAAGTCACGTTTTAACAAGGAGATAAACGCAAAGGTAGCTCAGGTAGGCCTGTGATGTCAGAGAATTACATCATCAACATGCGTCACAGTTCCAACAGATCAGTGTGTAATGGAACCCACTCAAGCTGTAGATAGATATAAAGCCAGCTTGCTCGAAAAACACGTGGTAGTATTGCAGAGGTGTGGTAAAAACATGAGTCAGCTCGTTGGTTTGAAACAGAGCGAATTAAAATACTCTAGGTGGATTTTCACACGATGTACGCCACTCATGTCTTGTTCATAAGATGTCCCAAAATGTGTGTCATGTGAAAAGAGTCTCCTGAGTGGCGCAGTGGTCTAAGGCACTGCATCGCAGTGCTAACTGTGCCACTAGAGATCCTGGTTCGAATCCAGGCTCTGTCGCAGCCGGCCGCGACCGGGAGACTCATGGGCAGCGCACAATTCGTCCAGGGTAGGGGAGGGAATGGCCGGCAGGGATGTAGCTCAGTTGATAGAGCATGGCGTTTGCAACGCCAGGGTTGTGGGTTCGATTCCCACGAGGTGCCAGTATAAAAAAAATATATATGTATTCACTAACTGTAAGTCGCTCTGGATAAGAGTGTCTGCTAAATGACTAAAATGTTCCATGAGGACTGTCTAAGGAAGTATGGGCTCCTGAATTGCAGGTGATGGTCATTGGTTGGTCCTGTGCGTCCGAGCCTAATTCAGGATGAAAGCTTTTACTTGAAGGGTGTACTGTTACGTAGGCTGCATAAGGACTTCATAACAAGTGAGTAACCCATATATAGCCAACTCAAATACCGCATTCATAAGCAGTGCACTTAAGTCAGCAATTGCAAGTTGATATTTTCATGATGTCTTATGGTTGACATCACCCTGATTTCACCCTCAAATACCTTGCTCTGCTCAAACGGTCAAAACTGGGCAAGACTGGTTGAAATGGCATCACAATGACGTCATCATGTCAACCAGACAGGTTCTAGTGATGTCATTTCAACCAGTTTTGTTGGGTCTGGTCCGCTAGTTTCAGAGAGCTCCAACCTGGTTGGGGCTGGGAGCTGTGTCGGGCTCCGGGGCTTCGGACAAGGCGGACAGTCATACGAGCAAGGCGGCACAGTGACTGCATTCATACGGGCTTCACAAAGGCTATGATCCTCTTCTACAAAGGCTCGGCAATCCCTGGAGAGTGTCATCGTGTTCTACTGTACACAGAGCTGAAAACTCCCTGAACAGGGAATCAGGAAGCACACTCTGGAACCCAGTGATTCTAAACCAGGGGGTCTAGGACTGAACCTTGGGGGGCCTCAGTGAGCTTTTCAAGGGAAGGGGTTCCTGGAAAAGCAGGGGGAACGTGGGCCTAAGAATGGGGAAGGTTGCGAGCCCCCTGCTTTAGTCTAAAGTAAGCCTGTAGATGTGGGAAAATTGTGGGAAAATTCAGTTTTTGTGCATGAATTTTACAGGAAACTCTCAGATGTAAGACCGGTAGAAGCAGAAAGGTACTTGGAAATTGTAGGGAAAAAACCGGTTGCATTGAGAACACCGAACTCACAACAACCAGCAACCAGAGATTTCAGCCATGACTAAAAGGCAATAAGGGAGAAGCTGTAAGGGTGTGAGATGGATGTATATTTTAGTCATTTAGCAGACATCATTACCAAGAGTAATCAGCAGGACTAAAGTAGGTAAGCCAAGGTGCTTTAGATCATGTGCCTTCTTTGGTTTCTGTCTCTCTCTCTCTTTCGTTCTCTCCCTCTCTCTCTCTCTCTCTCTCTCTCTCTCTCTCTCTCTCTCTCTTACACATGGTTACACACACACATAATACACAAATACTGTTCTATTTCAATAGCAGACAGTGATGATAGGTTGGTTGCTCCTCGAGGGAAATATATTCTGCACATAGCGGGTGAGATCAGTTCACGTTCCCATCTGGAGCAGAGTTATCTCATAAACACACAGTTTTACACTCACATAGGCCCATGCACACACATACAGTATGCAGATGTAGGATATTCATTTGAGCCAGTTTGCTAGAGCAGGAAAATAATCCTGCAGCAAAAGGAAATGTGAATTATTATTTGGATTATATTGAAAATACATTTTTGTAGGTGTTGATACATTTTTCATAAGTGAAAATCAAGTCTGAAATTTCAAAGTGGAAATTACAAACTTCAGAAGCCTTTTTAAACCTCAAATACACTACAAGTTTTTAATTTGCTGCATTGCAGGAAAGTTATCTTGCAACGGGGTGATCAAATTAAGATCCTACATCTGTAGGTCTACAAACACACTTTTCCTTTTCTTTCTTTCACGCAGAGAAGGTTTCTCGGACCCAAGGATATTCTCACCATCCATTGTCTAGAGACGGCAGCGTTTGAACTCCAATCAACCATCTGGAAGAGCTCTTTATTCAGTTGCCGACTTTGTTTACACATGACAGAAACACAGGCCCCACTCCAGCACGTCCATTTACTCCTACAGCTAGCCTGCTGCTTGATGTCCTTGATGTCCTGCAACCGTCCTGCAATGAAATGTAATGTAAAATGTCGAGGCCGTTGTAAGATGAGTGTTGAATACCTTTTTCCCCGCTCTCAAGGTAGGAAACCCATCCATCTCGTCTCGAAGTTCGATATTCAAACTGACCTGGGTTCAGATACGATTTGAAATCGATTCAAATACGTCAGCTGGGCTTGATTGAGCTTGTTTTGGTATAACTTAATTAATAGAATAGTGGCAAAACTGCAAATCCCTCCCCTTAGGCACTCAAAGCAGGCTAAATCAAACGCTTAAACTTTTTTAAAGATTTCAAAAAGTATTTCAACCCATGCTGCGCTAGGCTTTGGACTGTTTTACGGCTAGCATAGCTATAAACTAGCGCCTCCTGCCGAGCTTCGCTGTCTCTCATAGTGACAAAGCCCTCACATTGTATATCACCACCAACATTCAGCAAGTTGTCTAGATTGGTCTGTTTAGATTTTTATGGCCAATTTGGTACCATTTACGACAGGATGAATGGGCCTAGGGAGCATTTCAATAGTCTAAAACGGCTTCCTCACCATGTCTCCTTTCCATCTGTAGTTGTCACAGGTACTGTCTGATATGGAGCGGAATATAGCAAGACAGAGGAAACACATTTCCATTATAGGCATCGGCCATCTTGCTTTCACCCGTCCTACTGTATGTTTTCAGATCAGTGCGGATGAAAGACGGGAGAGGAGCAGAGGAAACCACTCGAGACTATTGAGACGCACCCTTTAGGGTCAGTTCAAGTAATGGGGTGCTTCCAGTGAGTTCATCACCATCCAGCTTTACTCCATTCTGGAGCATTTTCTTCTGTTTCGTGACCACTGAACGTGACCCAGGTGGTTTTGGTAAGAGGTCCTTGGACCTGTGTCTTATTCGTCACCGTATAACCCTTGACAGTGGTACGATTCTCAACATCAACTCCGAGATGATTATGTAACACCAACAACCACCACCTGTATCTTTCCACAGTGGACAGGAAGACACACCACTCACCAGTAGAGTACTTTCGGTATCACTTTACACAAAAAAAACAATTCATCATTACAATACAGAGAGAGGTGAAGACAGAGAGAAAACCTGTTCATCGTGTTACACAGAGGAGAAAAGACAGCTAGCGACAAAAATGTGGGAGAGAGAAATGCTTGGGGTGAAAGAGAGGGCACAGGAGGTAAAGATGGAGAGACAGAGAAAGTGGAGGAGAAAGGTAAAGAAAAAAAAGCAAAAGTGGCGTCAGCTAACGGAGAATGATTTAAGAGAGCGTGGAATAATAATAGAGAGATATGAAATCAGGGTTGGGGCCAATTCCATTCCATTTTAGTCAAGTTTAATTGTATTAATTTTTTACCTTTATTTAACCAGGTAGGCCAGTTGAGAACAAGTTCTCATTTACAACTGCGACCTGGCCAAGATAAAGCAAAGCAGTGCGATAAAAACAACAACAACACAGAGTTACACATGGGGTAAACAAACAAAAAAGTTCAGGAAGTAAACAAAAATATGAAGTCAAATGTTCCTTCATGTAAAGCAATAAGGGTAACTGACCTCAACCCTGGACATCTGTTCGTATTCCTCTGAGATTTATACCACAAGAGGTAGATCAGTATATATAGTAGTTAGCTGTGATCCCATTTTAATGGCATAGACATGACATGGTTTATTACAGATCGGATATTCAATAAGACTGATGGATATTCAACTAAAACGATAACATTATTCATTCACAATAAAATACAGTTCTGCATGAAACCCTGACCCAATAGAAGATACAGTATTTGTTGTTATACAGTGGGGGAAAAAAGTATTTAGTCAGCCACCAATTGTGCAAGTTCTCCCACTTAAAAAGATGAGAGAGGCCTGTAATTTTCATCATAGGTACACGTCAACTATGACAGACAAAATGAGGAAAAAAAATCCAGAAAATCACATTGTAGGATCTTTAATGAATTTATTTGCAAATTATGGTGGAAAATAAGTATTTGGTCAAAACAAAAGTTTCTCAATACTTTGTTATATACCCTTTGTTGGCAATGACACAGGTCAAACGTTTTCTGTAAGTCTTCACAAGGTTTTCACACACTGTTGCTGGTATTTTGGCCCATTCCTCCATGCAGATCTCTTCTAGAGCAGTGATGTTTTGGGGCTGTCGCTGGGCAACACGGACTTTCAACTCCCTCCAAAGATTTTCTATGGGGTTGAGATCTGGAGACTGGCTAGGCCACTCCAGGACCTTGAAATGCTTCTTACGAAGCCACTCCTTCGTTGCCCGGGCGGTGTGTTTGGGATCATTGTCATGCTGAAAGACCCAGAAACGTTTCATCTTCAATGCCCTTGCTGATGGAAGGAGGTTTTCACTCAAAATCTCACGATACATGGCCCCATTCATTCTTTCCTTTACACGGATCAGTCGTCCTGGTCCCTTTGCAGAAAAACAGCCCCAAAGCATGATGTTTCCACCCCCATGCTTCACAGTAGGTATGGTGTTCCTTGGATGCAACTCAGCATTCTTTGTCCTCCAAACACGACGAGTTGAGTTTTTACCAAAAAGTTATATCTTGGTTTCATCTGACCATATGACATTCTCCCAATCCTTTTCTGAATCATCCAAATGCACTCTAGCAAACTTCAGATGGGCCTGGACATGTACTGGCTTAAGCAGGGGGACACGTCTGGCACTGCAGGATTTGAGTCCCTGGCGGCGTAGTGTGTTACTGATGGTAGGCTTTGTTATTTTGGTCCCAGCTCTCTGCAGGTCATTCACTAGGTCCCCCCGTGTGGTTCTGGGATTTTTGCTCACTGTTCTTGTGATAATTTTGACCCCACGGGGTGAGATCTTGCGTGGAGCCCCAGATCGAGGGAGATTATCAGTGGTCTTGTATGTCTTCCATTTCCTAATAATTACTCCCACAGTTGATTTTTTCAAACCAAGCTGCTTACCTATTGCAGATTCAGTCTTCCCAGCCTGGTGCAGGTCTACAATTTTGTTTCTGGTGTCCTTTGACAGCTCTTTGGTGTGACTGTTTGAGGTTGTGGACAGGTGTCTTTTATACTGATAACAAGTTCAAACAGGTGCCATTAATACAGGTAACGAGTGGAGGACAGAGGAGCCTCTTCAAGAAGAAGTTACAGGTCTGTGAGAGCCAGAAATCTTGCATGTTTGTAGGTGACCAAATACTTATTTTCCACCATAATTTGCAGATAAATTCATAAAAAATCCTACAATGTGATTTTCTGGATTTTCTTTTCTCAATTTGTCTGTCATAGTTTATGTGTACCTATGATGAAAATTACAGGCCTCTCTCATATTTTTTAAGTGGGAGAACTTGCACAATTGGTGGCTGACTAAATACTTTTTTCCCCCACTGTACATGACAAACCCATCGGCACAATGTGAAAATATCGGAGCCAGCACTACGGTACTGAAAGTAGTTTGTCAATATTCACCCAGAACTATAGACGTTTGGTGTGGCCAGTTATTTCAGTCAGATTCTCACTATGTTATTGTTTTTTCTTAGAATAATTGAGCTGAGCTTGACTGAACTTGCTTGGTGCAATGGAACCAATGGAATAGTCTCAAAAGTGCCAACAAAACGCAGGCTCGATAAATCGCTCAATGTGTTTGAATGAAAACATTGAGCGCAGGCCTGCTCATGTCGACCAAATCCCAGTATAACCGAGCTGATTCGATGATGTTGATTAGCCTTACCTGAGGACTAATACCTAGGCACACAGATGATTTGGGTCAAATACTCAGTCAGTCACAATAGTGTAGTGAATACCATATGCCATTCTTGCTTAAACCACTGTACAGTACGAAGTGACATTAGCTGCCGTTACCTAACCCTAACCCCTAAGTCAGTGGTTCCCAACCTTTTTTTTAACCGTAGCACACCTTGATGGGATATACAGTTCTGCGGCACACCTAAATGTCCTTATTAATTTATTTAGTGGGAATGACCTCCATCTCATCTGATCCATACCGCAAATCATCTGTTTTTTTTTTATAGATTACTGATGATGGTTAATTAGAGAGGGAGGAAGTAGTGAAATTTGTGTGTACAACTTTAAGAGCGTCCCGCGAATCTGCTGCATTTCTTCTTCTTTTTTTTTTACCTAGCTCCTATAAATAGGTATTTTGTTTTGAACGGTTTGCATTTTTAGAGATTGCATTTTAAACTTACAACCACTGACACCACGCTCCGTCTGTTTCTAGGGCAGAGGCTGTGGTACAGCTAGGCCCAGAGCCATAATATGCAGAACTAAATGACTCTGGCTAAGCCTAACCAGACATACCTGTTCGAATGGTTTTCACAGACAAAGTAAAATGATACAAATGACTTTGCTGGTGATGCGCGCCTCTCGAATGATCCAATTTTAACAACAGCCAGAGAACACTGGACTTGAAACAACCACACAGATGGAACCATGTGACATTTAATGTTCTATCTGACCGCCACTAGTGCTCCCAAGTCAACAGTCCATGTGCATTCCACAGGGTCACGTTTATTAGTGAGTTTTCCTCAAGGAAACCAATGCCCTAGAAGGTACACAGGATGGAAACCACTGCCCAAGACACTGACTCTAGGGTGAAGAGAAATTCCCCTAGAGAAATAATCCAACATGAAATCAGTGGCGTGATGACACTTGGCATGCTTTAACTCAAGATGATATCATGCTGAGTCATGGGTATAGCTTATTGTATCCCTGTGTGAGTGTGTGTGTGTGTGTGTGTGTGTGTGTGTGCGTGGGTGTGTGTGTGATAATGTCGATGAGGGAGAACACATCTGTGTCTGTGTGTTGGTGTGTGGTATGAATGAATCAGGGAGTCAGTGCCTCTTTCTCCTCCTCCATGGTGACGCACAAGAAAACCCCACTAGCATGCTCCATAAACCATTAAATGCAAACACTATATAGAAAGAAAAACAGAGAAAGACAATGGAAGCAAAAACACAGAGACTAACTTGTAGAGATGACCTGAGAGATGCTTGTGTTTGCCTGAAGTTTAACTTCTTAGTTAAAAATATAAAAGTTGTGATTCAGAACCAGTGAAATATACAGTAGTAATGGGGGGTAGAGAGGGAGGAAGTAGTGAAATATACAGTAGTAATGGGGGGTAGAGAGGGAGGAAGTAGTGAAATATACAGTAGTAATATGAGGTAGAGAGGGAGGAAGTAGTGAAATATACAGTAGTAATGGGGGGTAGAGAGGGAGGAAGTAGTGAAATATATAGTAGTAATGGGGGGTAGAGAGGGAGGAAGTAGTGAAATATACAGTAGTAATGGGGGGTAGAGAGGGAGGAAGTAGTGAAATATATAGTAGTAATGGGGGGTAGAGAGGGAGGAAGTAGTGAAGTATACAGTAGTAATGTGAGGTAGAGAGGGAGGAAGTAGTGAAATATACAGTAGTAATGGGGGGTAGAGAGGGAGGAAGTAGTGAAATATACAGTAGTAATGGGGGGTAGAGAGGGAGGAAGTAGTGAAATGTACAGTAGTAATGGGGGGGAGGTAGAGAGGGAGGAAGTAGTGAAATATACAGTAGTAATGGGGGTAGAGAGGGAGGAAGTAGTGAAATATACAGTAGTAATGGGGTAGAGAGGGAGGAAGTAGTGAAGTATACAGTAGTAATGGGGGGTAGAGAGGGAGGAAGTAGTGAAATATACAGTAGTAATGGGGGTAGAGAGGGAGGAAGTAGTGAAATATACAGTAGTAATGGGGGGTAGAGAGGGAGGAAGTAGTGAAATATACAGTAGTAATGGGGGTAGAGAGGAGGAAGTAGTGAAATATACAGTAGTAATGGGGGTAGAGAGGAGGAAGTAGTGAAATATATAGTAGTAATGGGGGGTAGAGAGGAGGAAGTAGTGAAATATACAGTAGTAATGGGGGTAGAGAGGAGGAAGTAGTGAAATATATAGTAGTAATGGGGGGTAGAGAGGGAGGGAAGTAGTGAAAGTATACAGTAGTAATGGGGGTAGAGAAGGAGGAAGTAGTGAAATATGCAGTAGTAATGGGGGAGGTAGAGAGGGAGGAAGTAGTGAAATATACAGTAGTAATGGGGGAGGTAGAGGGAGGAAGTAGTGAAATGTACAGTAGTAATGGGGGAGGTAGAGAGGGAGGAAGTAGTGAAAATATACAGTAGTAATGGGGGTAGAGAGGGAGGAAGTAGTGAAATATACAGTAGTAATGGGGGTAGAGAGGAGGAAGTAGTGAAGTATACAGCAGTAATGGGGGTAGAGAAGGAGGAAGTAGTGAAAATATACAGTAGTAATGGGGGGTAGAGAGGAGGAAGTAGTGGGAAATATACAGTAGTAATGGGGGTAGAGAGGGAGGAAGTAGTGGAAATATACAGTAGTAATGGGGGGTAGAGAGGGAGAAGTAGGAAATATACAGTAGTAATGGGGGGTAGAGAGGAGGAAGTAGTGAAATATATAGTAGTAATGGGGGGTAGAGAGGAGGAAGTAGTGAAATATACAGTAGTAATGGGGGGTAGAGAGGGAGGAAGTAGTGAAATATACAGTAGTAATGGGGGTAGAGAGGGAGGAAGTAGTGAAATATACAGTAGTAATGGGGGTAGAGAGGAGGAAGTAGTGAAATATATAGTAATGGGGGTAGAGGGAGGAAGTAGTGAAATATACAGTAGTAATGGGGGGTAGAGAGGGAGGAAGTAGTGAAATATACAGTAGTAATGGGGGTGGGGGTAGAGAGGGAAGAAGTAGTGAAATATATAGTACTAATGGGGGGTAGAGAGGGAGGAAGTAGTGAAATATACAGTAGTAATGGGGGTAGAGAGGAGGAAGTAGTGAAATATACAGTAGTAATGGGGGGTAGAGAGGAGGAAGTAGTGAAATATATAGTAGTAATGGGGGTAGAGAGGGGAGGAAGTAGTGAAATATATAGTAGTAATGGGGGGTGAGAGGGAGGAAGTAGTGAAATATACAGTAGTAATGGGGGTAGAGAGGAGGAAGTAGTGAAATATACAGTAGTAATGGGGGTAGAGAGAGAGGAAGTAGTGAAATATATAGTAGTAATGGGGGTAGAGAGGGAGGACGTAGTGAAATATATAGTAGTAATGGGGGGGAGAGAGGGAGGAAGTAGTGAAATATACAGTAGTAATGGGGGGTAGAGAGGAGGAAGTAGTGAAATATATAGTAGTAATGGGGGTAGAGAGGGAGGAAGTAGTGAAATTTACAGTAGTAATGGGGGTAGAGAGGGAGGAAGTAGTGAAGTATACAGTAGTAATGGGGGGTAGAGAGGGAGGAAGTAGTGAAATATATAGTAGTAATGGGGGGTAGAGAGGGAGGAAGTAGTGAAATATATAGTAGTAATGGGGGTAGAGAGGGAGGAAGTAGTGAAATATACAGTAGTAATGGGGGGGTAGAGAGGGAGGAAGTAGTGAAATATATAGTAGTAATGGGGGGTAGAGAGGGAGGAAGTAGTGAAATATACAGTAGTAATGGGGGGTAGAGAGGGAGGAAGTAGTGAAATATATAGTAGTAATGGGGGTAGAAAGGAGGAAGTAGTGAAATATACAGTAGTAATGGGGGTAGAGAGGGAGGAAGTATTGAAATATATAGTAGTAATGGGGGTAGAGAGGGGAGGAAGTAGGAAATATACAGTAGTAATGGGGGGTAGAGAGGAGGAAGTAGTGAAATATACAGTAGTAATGGGGGGTAGAGAGGGAGGAAGTAGTGAAATATACAGTAGTAATGGGGGTAGAGAGGGAAGAAGTAGTGAAAATATATAGTACTAATGGGGGGTAGAGAGGGAGGAAGTAGTGAATATACAGTAGTAATGGGGGGTAGAGAGGAGGAAGTAGTGAATATATAGTAGTAATGGGGGTAGAGAGGGAGGAAGTAGTGAAATATATAGTAGTAATGGGGGGTAGAGAGGGAGGAAGTAGTGAAATATATAGTAGTAATGGGGGGTAGAGAGGGAGGAAGTAGTGAAATATACAGTAGTAATGGGGGGTAGAGATGGAGGAAGTAGTGAAATATACAGTATTAATGGGGTGTAGAGAGGGGTTAAGTAGAGAAATATACAGTTGTAATAGGGGTGGAGAGGGAGGAAGTAGTGAAATATACAGTATTAATGGGGGGTAGAGAGGGAGGAAGTAGTGAAATATATAGTAGTAATGGGAGGTAGAGAGGGAGGAAGTAGTGAATATACAGTAGTAATGGGGGGTAGAGAGGAGGAAGTAGTGAAATATATAGTAGTAATGGGGGTAGAGAGGGAGGAAGTAGTGAAAATATAGTAGTAATGGGGGTAGAGAGGGAGGAAGTAGAAATATATAGTAGTAATGGGGGGTGAGAGGAGGAAGTAGTGAACATATCAGTAGTAATGGGGGGTAGAGAGGAGGAAAGTAGTGAAATATACAGTAGTAATGGGGGTAGGGAGGGAGGAAGTAGTGAAATATACAGTAGTAATGGGGGGTAGAGAGGGAGGAAGTAGTGAAATATATAGTAGTAATGGGGGGTAGAGAGGGAGGAAGTAGTGAAATATATAGTAGTAATGGGGGTAGAGAGGGAGGAAGTAGTGAAATATACAGTATTAATGGGGGTAGAGAGGGAGGAAGTAGTGAAATATATAGTAGTAATGGGGGGTAGAGAAGGAGGAAGTAGTGAAATATATAGTAGTAATGGGGGGGTAGAGAGGGTGGAAGTAGTGAAATATATAGTAGTAATGGGGGGTAGAGAGGGAGGAAGTAGTGAAATATATAGTAGTAATGGGGGGTAGAGAGGGAGGAAGTAAAGTGAAATATATAGTAGTAATGGGGGGGTAGAGAGGGAGGAAGTAATGAAAGAATATATAGTGAGTAATGGGGGTAGAGAGGGAGGAAGTAGTGAAATATATAGTAGTAATGGGGGGTAGAGAGGGAGGAAGTAGTGAAATATATAGTAGTAATGGGGGTGAGAGAGGAGGAAGTAGTGGAAATATATAGTAGTAATGGGGTAAGGAGGAAGTAGTGGAAATATATAGTAGTAATGGGGGGTAGAGAAGGAGGAAGTAGTGAAATATACAGCAGTAATGGGGGGTAGAGAGGGAAGAATAGTTGAAATATATAGTAGGAATGGGGGTAGAGAGGGAGGAAGTAGGAATATACAGTAGTAATGGGGGGTAGAGATGAGGAAGTAGTAGAAATATATAGTAGTAATGGGGGGTAGAGAAGGAGGAAGTAGTGAAATATAGTAGTAATATGGGGGGTAGGAGAAGGAGGAAGTAGTGAAATATTACAGTAGTAATGGGGGTCAGAGAGGAGGAAGTAGTGAAATATACAGTAGTAATGGGGTGTAGAGAGGGGGGAAGTAGAGAAATATACAGTTGTAATCGGGGTGGAGAGGGAGGAAGTAGTGAAATATACAGTATTAATGGGGGGGAGAGAGGGAGGAAGTAGTGAAATATATAGTAGTAATGGGGGTAGAAGAAGGATGAAGTAGAAATATATAGTAGTAATGTGGGGTAGAGAAGGAGGTAGTAGTGAAACATACAGTAGTAACGGGGGGAGGAGAGGGAGGAAGTGAAGTAGAAATATATAGTAGTAATGGGGGTAGAGAGTGAGAAGTAGTGGAAAATATACAAGTAATGGCGGGTAGAGAGGAGGAAGTAGTGAAATATACAGTAGTAATGGGGGTAGAGACCGGAGGAAGTAGTGAAATATACAGTAGCAATATGAGGTAGAGAGGAGGAAGAAAGTAAAACATATCAGTAGTAATGTGTCGGGGTAGAGAGGGTGGAAGTAGTGAAATATATAGTAGTAATGGGGGTAGAGGGGAGGAAGTAGTGGAAGTATACAGTAGTAATGTGAGGTAGAGAGGTAAGGAAGTAGTTAAAATATAGTAGTAATGGGGGTAGAGAGGGAGGAAGTAGTGAAATATATAGTAGTAATGGTGGTTAGAGAGGATAGTAAGTGAAAAATATAGCCAGTAATGGTGGGTAGAGATGGGATAGAAGTAGTGAAAACATATAGTAGTAATGGGGGTAGAGAGGAGGAAGTAGTGAAATATATAGTAGTAATGGGGGGTAGAGGAGGGAGGAAGTAGTGAAAATATACAGCTACTAATGAGGGAAGAGAGGGAGGAAGTAATGAACATACAAGTAGTAATAGGGGGGTAGAGAGGGAGGAAGAAGTGAAACATATAGTAGTAATGGGGGCAGAGAGTGAGGAAGTAGTGAAATATACAGTAGTAATGGGGGCTAGAGAGGGAAAAGTGAAAGTGAATATATATAGTAGTAATGGGGGTAGAGAAGGAGGAAGTAGTGAAATATATAGTAGTAATGGGTGGGGGGTAGAGAGGGGGAAGAATAGTGAAATATGTAAGTAGTAATGGGGGGTAGAGGAGGGAGGAAGTAGTGAATATACAGTAGTAATGGGAGGGGGTATGAGAGGGAGAAGTTTGAATATATAGTAGTAAAGGGGGTAGAGAGGGAGGAAGTAGTGAATATATGGTAGTAATGGGGGGTAGAGAGGAGAGGAAGTAGTGAAATATATAGTAGCAATGGGGGTAAGAGGAGGAGGAAGCAGTGAAAGAAACATAACAGTAGTAATGGGGGGTAGAGAGGGAGGAAGTTGAGTGAAATATACAGTACTAATGGGGGAAGAGAGGAGGAAGTAAATGAAACATACAGCAGTAATGGGGGTAGAGAGGGAGGAAGTAAGTGAATATATAGTAGTAATGGGGGTAGAGAGGGAGGAAGTAGTTTAAAACATACAGTAGTAAGGGGGTAGAGAGGGAGAAGTAGTGAAATATATAGTAGTAATGGGGGTAGAGAAGGAGGAAGTAGTGAAATATATAGTAGTAATGGGGGTAGAGAGGAGGAAGTAGTGAAATATATAGTAGTAATGGGGGGTAGAGAAGGAGGAAGTAGTGAAATATATAGTAGTAATGGGGGGTAGAGAGGAGGAAGTAAAGTGAAATGTCACACAGTAGTAATGGGGGTAGAGAGAGGAGGAAGTAGTGAAATATATAGTAGTAATGGGGGTAGAGAGGAGGAAGTAGTGAACGTATATACAGTAGTAATGGGGGTAGAGAGGAGGAAGTAGTGAAATATCAAAGTAGTAATGGGGGAGGAGTAGAGGAGGAAGTAGTGAAATATACAGTAGTAATGGGGGAGGGTAGAGAGGAGGGAGTTTTAGTGAAACGTACAGTAGTAATGGGGGAGGTAGAGAGGGAGGAAATGAGTGAAATATACAGTAGTAATGGGGGTAGAGAGGGGGAAGTTAGTGAAACGATACAGTAGTAATGGGGGGTAGAGAGGGAGGAAGTAGTGAAGCATACAGTAGTAATGGGGGGTAGAGGAGAGAAGTAGTGAAAATAACAGTAGTAATGGGGGTAGAGAGGAAGGAAGTAGTGAAATATACAGTAGTAATGGGGAGAGAGGAGGAAGTAGTGAACATATCGTAGTAATGGGGGGTAGAGAGGGGAGGAAAATGAGTGAATATATACAGTAGTAATGGGGGGTGAGAGAGGAGAGGAAGTAGGAATATATAGATAGTAATGGGGGTAGAGAGGAGGAAGTAGTGAAACATACATAGTAATGGGGGGTAGAGGAGGAGGAAGTAGTGAAATATACAGTAGTAATGGGGGAGTAGAGAGGAGGAAGTAGTGAAAATACAGTAGTAATGGGGGTAGAGAGGAGGAAGTAGTGAAATATATAGTAGTAATGGGGGTAGAGAGGAGGAAGTAGTGAAATATACAGTAGTAATGGGGGAGGAGAGGAGGAAGTAGTAAAACATACAGTAGTAATGGGGGGTGAGAGAGGGAAGAAGTAGTGAAATATATAGTACTAATGGGGGGTAGAGAGGAGGAAGTAGTGAAACATACAGTAGTAATGGGGGTAGAGAGGAGGAAGTAGTGAAATATACAGCAGTAATGGGGGGAGAGAGGGAGATGAAGTAGGAATATATAGTAGTAATGGGGGCAGAGAGGGAGGAAGTGAGTGAAATATATAGTAGTAATGGGGGTAGAGGAGGGAGGAAGTAGTGAAATATACAGTAGTAATGGGGGGTACAGAGAGGAGAAGTAGTGAAATATACAGCAGTAATGGGGGTAGAGAGAGAGGAAGTAGTGAAATATATAGTAGTAATAGTGGGGGGTAGAGAGGAGGACTGAGTGAAATATATAGTAGTAATGGGGGTAGAGAGGAGGAAGTAGTGAAATATACAGTAGTAATGGGGGTAGAGAGGAGGAAGTAGTGGAATATATAGTAGTAATGGGGGGTAGAGAGGAGGAAGTAGTGAAACTTACAGTAGTAATGGGGGGTAGAGAGGGAGGAAGTAGTTAAGTAGACAGCAGTAATGGGGGTAGAGAGGGAGGAAGTAGTGAAATATATAGTAGTAATGGGGGTAGAGAGGGAGGAAGTAGTGAAATATATAGTAGTAATGGGGGTAGAGAGGGAGGAAGTAGTGAATATACAGTAGTAATGGGGGGGGGGTAGAGAGGAAGAAGTAGTGAAAATATATAGTACTAATGGGGGGTAGAGAGGAGGAAGTAGTAGAAAATACAGTAGTAATGGGGTAGAGGGAGGAAGTAGTGAAAATATATAGTAGTAATGGGGGGTAGAAAGGAGGAAGTAGTGAAATATACAGTAGTAATGGGGGTAGAGAGGGAGAAGTATTGAAATATATAGTAGTAATGGGGGTAGGCAGAGGGAGGAAGTAGTGAAATATACAGTAGTAATGGGAGTAGAGAGGGAAGTAGTAGAAAATATACAGTAGATTGGGGTAGAGAGGGAGGAAGTAGTAGAACATATAGTAGTAATGGGGAGGGGGTAGGAGGGAAGAAGTAGTGAAATATATAGTACTAATGGGGGGTAGAGAGGGAGGAAGTAGTGAATATACAGTAGTAATGGGGGTAGAGAGGAGGAAGTAGTGAACATATAGTAGTAATGGGGGTGAGAGGGAGGAAGTAGTGAAAATATATAGTAGTAATGGGGGAGTAGAGAGGGAGAAGTAGTGAAAATATAGTAGTAATGGGGGTAGAGAGGAGGAAGTAGTGAAACATACAGTAGTAATGGGGGGGTAGAGATGGAGTGGAAGTGAGAAAATACAATATTAATGGGGTGTAGAGGGGGGTTAAATGAGAAATATACAGTTGTAATAGGGGGAGAGGGAGGAAGTAGTGAAATATACAGTATTAATGGGGGTAGAGAGGAGGAAGTAGTGACATATATAGTAGTAATGGGAGGTAGAGAGGAGGAAGTAGTGAAATATACAGTAGTAATGGGGGTAGAGAGGGAGGAAGATAGTGAAAAATATATAGTAGTAATGGGGGTAGAGAGGGAAGAAAGTAGTGAAATATACAGTAGATAATGGGAAGTAGAGGAGGAAGTAAAGTAAATATATAGTAGTAATGGGGGGTAGAGAGGGAGGAAGTAGTGAAACATATAGTAGTAATGGGGGTAGAGAGGGAGGAAGTAGTGAAACATAAGTAGTAATGGGGGGGGTAGAGAGGAGAGAAGTAGTGAAATATACAGTAGTAATGGGGGGTAGAGAGAGGAAGGAAGTAGTGAAACATACTAGTAGTAATGGGGGTAGGGGAGGGAGGAAGTAGTGATGAACATATAGTAAGTAATGGGGGTAGAGAGGGAGGAAGTAGTGAACATATATAGTAATGGGGGGTAGAGAGGGAGGAAGTAGTGAAATATATAGTAGTAATGGGGGTAGAGAGGGAGGAAGTAGTGAATATACAGTATTAATGGGGGTAGAGAGGAGGAAGTAGTGAAATATATAGTAGTACATGGGGGGTAGAGAAGGAGGAAGCCAGTCTGAAATATATAGTAGTAATGGGGGTAGAGAGGAGGAAGTAGGGAAATATATAGTAGTAATGTGGGGGTAGAGAGAGGAGAAGTGAGTGAAATATATAGTAGTAATGGGGGGTAGAGAGGAGAATGTAGGAAATATAGTGAGTAGTAATGGGGGGTAGAGAGGAGTGGAAGAGAAAAATATAGTAGTAATGGGGGTAGAGAGGGAGAAGTAGTGAAATATATAGTAGTAATGGGGGGTAGGGAGGAGGAGGAAGTAGTAGGAACATATATAGTAGTAATGGGGAGTAGAGAGGAGAAGTAGCCTGAAACATAAGATAGTAATGGGGGTAGAGAGGAGGAAGTAGTGAAATATATAGTAGTAATGTGTCGGGGGTAGAGTAAGGAGGAAATAGTGAAATATACAGTAGTAATGTAGAGAGGGAGGAAAGTAGTGAAGTAACATATAGTAGGAATGGGGGTAGTGAGAGGGAGGAAGTGATAGAAATATACAGTAGTAATGGGGGGTAGAGAAGGAGGAAGTAGAAATATATAGTAGTAATGGGGGGTAGAGAAGGAGAAGTAGTAGAAATATACAATAGTAGTAATGGGGGGTAGAGAGGGAGGAAGTGAGTGAAAATATATAGTAGTAATGGGGGTAGAGAAGGAGGAAGTAGTGAAATATACAGTAGTAATGGGGGTAGAGAGGGAGAGAAGGTAGGAAATATACAGTAGTAATGGGGTGCTAGAGAAAAGTGCAGAGAAATATACAGTTGTAATCGGGGTGGAGAGGGAGGAAGTAGTGAAATATACAGTATTAATGGGGGGTAGAGAGGGAGGAAGTAGTGAAATATATAGTAGTAATGGGGGGTAGAGAAGGAGGAAGTAGTGAAATATATAGTAGTAATGGGGGTAGAGTAAGGAGGAGGAGATAGAAATATACAGTAGTAATGGGGGTAGAAGGGAGGAGTAGTGAAATCATATAGTAGTAATGGGGGGTAGAGATGAGGAAGTAGTAGAAATACAGCAGTAATGGGGGTAGAGAGGGAGGAAGAAGTAGAAACGATACAGTAGTAATGGGGGTAGAGACGGAGGAAGTAGAAACATACAGTAGTAATATGAGGTAGAGAGGGAGGAAGTAGTGAAAATATACAGTAGTAATGGGGGTAGAGAGGGTGGAAGTAGTGAAATATATAGTAGTAATGGGGGTAGAGAGGAGGAAGTGTAGTGAAATATACAGTAGTAATGGGGGGGGTAGAGACGGAGGAAGTAGTGGGAAATATACAGTAGTAATATGAGGTAGAGAGGAGGAAGTTAGTGAACATACAGTAAAGTAATGGGGGTGAGAGAGGGTGGAAGTTAGTGGGAAAAATAGTAGTAATGGGGGTAGAGAGGAGGAAGTAGTGAAGTATACAGTAGTAGTGTGAGGTAGAGAGGAGGAAGTAGTTAAATATACAGTAGTAATGGGGGGGGTAGAGAGGGAGGAAGTAGTGAAATATATAGTAGTAATGGTGGTTAGAGAGGGAGGAAGTAGTGAAATATACAGCAGTAATGGTGGGTAGAGATGGAGGAAGTAGTGAAATATGTAGTAGTAATGGGGGGTAGAGAGGGAGGAAGTAGTGAAATATATAGTAGTAATGGGGGGTAGAGAGGGAGGAAGTAGTGAAATATACGAGTACTAATGAGGGAAGAGAGGGAGGAAGTAATGAAATATACAGTAGTAATGGGGGGGGGGTAGAGAGGGAGGAAGTAGTGAAATATATAGTAGTAATGGGGGGTAGAGAGGGAGGAAGTAGTGAAATATACAGTAGTAATGGGGGTAGAGAGGGAGGAAGAAGTGAAACATATAGTAGTAATGGGGGTAGAGAAGGAGAAGTAGTGAAATATATAGTAGTAATGGGTGGGGGGTAGAGAGGAGGAAGAAGTGAAAATATATAGTAGTAATGGGGGGTAGAGAGGAGGAAGTAGTGAAATATACAGTAGTAATGGGAGGGGGTGTAGAGAGGGAGGAAGTAAAGAAACATATAGTAGTAAGGAGGGTGAGAGAGGAGGAGTGAAGTGAACATATGGTAGTAATGGGGGGGTAGAGAGGAGGAAAGTAGTGAAATATATGAAGAGTAATGGGGGTAGAGAGGGAGGAAGAAGTGAAATATACAGTACTAATGGGGGGTAGAGAGGAGGAAGTAGTGAAATATACAGTACTAATGGGGGTAGAGAGGAGAAGTAAGTGAAAATATAGTAGTAATGGGGGTAGAGAAGGAGTGGAAGTAGTGAAATATATAGTAGTAATGGGGGTAGGAGAGGAGAAGAGTGAAAATATATAGTAGTAATGGGGGTAGAGAGGGAGGAAGTAGTGAAATATCACAGTAGTAATGGGGGTAGAGAGGGAGGAAGTAATGAAATATACAGTAGTAATGGGGGTAGAGAGGGAGGAAGTAGTGAAACATATAGTAGTAATGGGGGTAGAGAGGGAGGAAGTAGTGAAATATACAGTAGTAATGGGGGGAGTAGAGGGGAGAGAATGAAATTATACAGTAGTAATGGGGGTAGAGAGGAGGAAGTTAGTGAAATATATAGTAGTAATGGGGGTAGAGAATGGAGGAAGTAGTGAAATATATAGTAGTAATTGGGGTAGAGAGGGAGGAAGTAGTGAAATATATAGTAATAGGAGTAGAGAGGAGGAAGTAGTAGAATATATAGTAGCAATGGGGGTAGAGAGGAGGAAGTAGTGAAAATATATAGTAGTAATGGGGGTGTAGAGAGGAGGAATGTAGTCGAAATATACAGTAGTGTAATGGGGGTAGAGAGGGGGAAGTAGTGAAATATATAAGTAGTAATGGGGTAGAGAGGAGAAGTAGTGAAATATTAGTATTAATGGGGGTAGAGAGGAGGAAGTAGTGGGAAACATACAGTAGTAATGGGGGGTAGAGGAGGGGAAGTAGTGAAAATATACAGTAGTAATGGGGGTAGAGAGGGAGGAAGCGAGTGAAATATATAGTAGTAATGGGGGTAGAGAGTGAGAAGTAGTGAAATATACAGTAGTAATGGGGGTAGAGAGGAGGAAGTAGTGAATATACAGTAGTAATGGGGGTAGAGAGGGAATTAGAGTAGTGAAATATATAGTAGTAATGGGGGTAGAGAGGGAGGAAGTAGTGGAAAGTACATACAGTAGTAATGTGAGGTAGAGAGGGAGGAAGTAGTGAAATATACAGTAGTAATGGGGGGGGTAGAGAGGGAGGAAGTAGTGAAATATATAGTAGTAATGGTGGTTAGAGAGGGAGGAAGTAGTGAAATATACAGCAGTAATGGGGGGGAGTAGAGATGAAGGAAGTTAGTGAACATATAGTAGTAATGGGGGTAGAGGAGGAAGTAGTGAAATATATAGTAGTAATGGGGGTAGAGAGGGAGGAAGTAGTGAAGTATACAGAGTAATGTGAGTGTAGAGAGGGAGGAAGTAGTGAAAATATACAGTAGTAATGGGGGTAGAGAGGGAGGGAAGTAGTAAAATAACATACAGTACTAATGAGGGAAGAGAGGGAGGAAGTAATGAAATATACAGTAGTAATGGGGGTAGAGAGGGAGGAAGTAGTGAAATATATAAGTAGTAATGGGGGTAGAGAGAGGAGGAAGTGAGTAAAGACAGTAGTAATAGGGGGTAGAGAGGATGAGAAGTAGTGAAATATAAGTGTAGTAATGGGGGTAGAAGAGGGAAGAAAGTAAAATATATAGTAGTAATGGGTGGGGGGTAGAGAGGAGGGAAGTAATGAAATATATAGTAGTAATGGGGTGTAGAGAGGAGGAAGTAGTGAAATATACCAGTAGTAATGGGGGTAGAGAGGAGGAAGATGAAATATAGTAGTAAAGGGTAGAGAGGAGGAAGTGAAGTGAAATATATTGTAGTAATGGGGGGGTAGAGAGGGGAGGAAGTAGTGAAATATATATAGTAATGTGGGGGTAGAGAGGGAGGAAGTAGTGAAAATATACAGTAATGGGGAGAGGGATAATGAAAACATACAGCAGTAATGGGGGTAGAGAGGAGGAAGTAGTGGGAACATACAGTAGTAATGGGGGAGGTAGAGAGGGAGGAAGCAGTGAAAATATAGTAGTAATGGGGAGGTAGAGAGGGGGAAGAGAAATATACAATAGTCCCCAATGGGGGTAGAGAGGGAGAAATTAATGAAAATACAGCAGTAATGTGTGGGGTAGAAGGAGGAAGTGATAGAAATATATATAGTAATGGGGGTAGAGAGGAGGAAGTAGTGAAATACTCTACAGTAGTCGAATGGGGGTAGAGAGGAGGAAGTAGTGAAAATATATAGAGTAATGTCGGGGTTGAGAGGAGGAAGTAGTGAAAAAATATATAGATAATCGGGGTAGTAGAGGAGAAGTAGTGAAATATAGCAGTAATGGGGGGGGTAGAGAGGGAAAGAAGTAGTGAAAAATATAGTAGTAATGGGGTAGAGAGGGGAAGTAGTGAAAAATACAGTAGTAATGGGGGTAGAGAGGTGGAAGTGAGAAATATACAGTAGTAATGGGGGTAGAGAGGGTGGAAGTAGTGAAATATACAGCAGTAATGGGGGGTAGAGAGGGAGGAAGTAGAAGAAGTGCATACAGTAGTAATGTGGAGGTAGAGAGGGAGGAAGTGATAGAAATATACAGTAGTAATGAGTGGTAGAGAGGAGGGAAGTAGTGAAATATATAGTAGTAATGGGGGGTAGAGAGGGAGGAAGTAGTGAAATATACAGTAGTAATGGGGGAGGAGAGGGGAGGAAGTAATGAAATATACAGTAGTAATGGGGGGTAGAGAGGGAGGAAGTAGTGAAATATATAGTAGTAATGGGGGTAGAGAGGAGGAAGTAGTGAAATATACAGTAGTAATGTCGGGGGTAGAGAGGAGGAAGTAGTGAAATATAAAGTAGTAATGGGGGGTAGAGAGGAGGAAGTAGTAGAAATATATAGTAGTAATGGGGGTAGAGGAGGAAGTAGTGAAATATACAGTAGTAATGTGGGGTAGAGAGGGAGAAGTAGTAGAAATATACAGTAGTAATGGGGGGTAGAGGAGGAAAGTTAGTGAAAATATACAGTAGTAATGGGGGTAGAGAGGATGTGGAAGTAGTGAAATATATAGCAGTAATGGGGGCAGAGAGGAGTGAAGTGAGTGAATATATAGTAGTAATGGGGGTAGAGGAGAAGTAAGTGGAAATATATTAGTAGTAATTTGGGGGTAGAGAGGGGAGGAAGTAGTGAAATATACAGTAGTAATAGGGGGTAGAGAGGAAGGAAAGTGAAATATACTAGTAATGGGGGTAGAGAGGAGGAAGTAGTGAAATATATAGTAGTAATGGGGGTAGAGAGGAGGAAGTAGTGAAATATATAGTAGTAATGGCGGGGTAGAGAGAGTAGGAAGTAGTGAAATTATACAGTAGTAATGGGGAGTAGAGAGGAGGAATAGTGAAAATATACAGTAGTAATGGGGGTAGAGAGGGAGGAATGTAGTGAAATATACAGTAGTAATGGGGGTAGAGAGGAGGAAGTTAGTAAAAATATAGTAGTAATGTCGGGGTAGAGAGGAGAAAGTAGTGAAATATATAGTAGTAATGGGGGTAGAGAGGAGGAAGTAGTGAACATATAGTAGTAATGGGGGTAGAGAGGGAGGAAGTAGTAAAATATACAGTAGTAATGGGGTAGAGGGAGGAATGTAGGTGAAAATATATAGTAGTAATGGGGAGTAGAAGGGAGAAGTAGTGAAATATACAGTAGTAATGGGGGTAGAGGGAGGAAGTAATGTAAATATACAGTAGTAATGGGGGTAGAGAGGAGGAAGAGGTAAATATATAGTAGTAATGGGGGTAGAGAGGAGGAAGTAGTAAAAAAATACAGTAGTAAGTGGGGGTAGAAAGGGTGGAAGTAGTGAAATATACAGTAGTAATGGGGGGAGAGAGGGTGGAAGTAGTGAAATATATAGTAGTAATGGGGGGTAGAGAGGAGGAAGTAGTGAAGTATACAGTACTAATGGGGAAGAGAGGGATTGAAGAATGTAAAACATACAGTAGTAATGGGGGTAGAAGGGAGGAAAGTGGTAATATATAGTAGTAATGGTCGGGTAGAGAGGAAGTAGTGTCGAAATATACAGTAGTAATGGGGGGAGTAGAGGAGGGAGAAGTAGTGAAATATATAGTAGTAATGGGGGGGTAGAAGAAGGAAGAAGTAGTGAAATATATAGTAGTAATGGGGGTAGAGAGGAGGAAGTAGTGAAATATATAGTAGTAATGGGGGTAGAGGGAGGAAGTAGTGAACATACAGTAGTAATGGTGGGAGTGGGTAGAGAGGGAGGATATTAGGAACATACTCTAGTAGTAATGGGGGTAGAGAGTGGAGGAAGTAGTGAAAAATATTCGGTAGTAATGGGGGTAGAGAGGGAGGAAGTAGTGAAATATATAGTAGTAATGGGGGGTAGAGAGGGAGGAAGTAGTGATAAATATACAGACTAATAGGGGGAAGAGGGAGGAAGTAATGAAAATATACAGTAGTAATGGGGGTAGAGAGGGAGAAGTGAGGTCAATATATAGTAGTAATGGGGGTAGAGAGGGAAGAAGTAGTGAAACATACAGTCTAGTAAAGGGGGTAGAGAGGGAGGAAGTAACAGAAATATATAGTAGTAATGGGGGGTAGAGAGGAGGAAGTAGTGAAACATACAGTAGTAATGCGGGGTAGAGAGGGAGAAAGTAGTGAAATATATAGTAGTAATAGGGGGAGAGAGGAGGAAGTAGGTGAAAATATCTAGTAGTAATGGGGGAGGTAGAGGAGGAAGTGAGTGAAATACAGTAGTAATGCGGGGGTAGAGAGGAGGGGAAGTAATAAATATATAGTAGTAATGGGGGTAGAGAGGAGGAAGTAATGAAATATACAGTAGTAATGGGGTAGAGAGGAGGAAGTAGTAAGTAATACAGTAGTAATGGGGGGTGAGAGAGGAGGAAGTAGTGAAAATACACAGTAGTAATGTCGGGGGTAGAGAGGAGGAAGTAAGTAAGTATCACGGTAGTAATGGGGGTTGAGAGGAGGAAGTGGAATATATAGTAGTAATGGGGGTAGAGAGAGGAGGAAGAATAGTAAGTATACAATAGTAATGGGGGTAGAGAGGAGAAATGAAGTCGAAACATACAGTAGTAATGGGGGTAGAGAGAGTGAAGTAGTGAAGATATCGGCAGTAACGGGGGTTGAGAGGAGAAGTAGTGAAACATATAGTAGTAATGGGGGTAGAGAGGAGGAAGTAGTGAAGTATACAGTAACAATGGGGTAGAGAGGGAGGAAGTAGGAAATATATAGTAGTAATGGGGGTAGGAGAGGGAGGAAGTAGTGAAATATATAGTAGTAATGGTGGAGTAGAGAGGAGGAATGAAGTGAAATATACAGTAGTAATGGGGGGCAGAGAGGGAGGAAGTAGTGAAATATACAGTAGTAATGGGGGTAGAGAGGGAGGAATAGTAAATATATAGTAGTAATGGGGGTAGAGAGGGAGGAAGTAGTAGAAATATATAGTAGTAATTGGGGGTAGAGAGAGGGAGGAAATAGTGAAATACATAGTAGTAATGGGGGGTAGAGAGGGAGGAAGTAGTGAACATACAGTAGTAATGGGGGTAGAGAGGGAGAAGTAGTGAACATACCAGTAGTAATGGGGGTGGGGGAGAGAGGAGGAAGATGAGTAAATATACAGTAGTAATGGGGGTGAGAGAGGGAGGAAGTAGTGAAATATACAGTAGTAATGGGGGTAGAGAGGGAGGAAGTAGTGAAATATACAGTAGTAATGGGGGTAGAGAGGAGGAAGTGAGTGAACATACAGCAGTAATTGGGGTAGAGAGGGAAAGGTGGTGAAATATATAGTAGTAATGGGGGTAGAGAGGGAGAGAAGTAGAAATATACAGTAGTAATGGGGGGTAGAGAGGGAGGAAGTAGTAAAATATATAGTAGTAATGGTCGGGGTAGAGAGGAGGAAGTAGTAGAAATATACAGCAGTAATGGCGGGGGTAGAGAGGGAGGAAGTAGTGAAATATACAGCCATTAATGGGGGTAGAGAGGGAGGAAGTAATCGAAATATACAGTAGTAATGGGGGTGGGGCAGAGGAGGAAGTAGTGGAAGTATACAGTAATTAATGGGGGTAGAGAGGAGGAAGTAGTGAAACATATAGTAGTAATGCGGGGTAGAGAGGAGGTAGTAGAAGTATACAGTAGTAATGTGAGTAGAGAGGAGTGAAGTAGTGAAACGATATCGAGTAGTAATGGGGGAGTGAGAGGAGGAAGTAGTTAAATATATAGTAGTAATGGGGAGAGAGGAGGAAGTAGTGAAGTATACAGTAGTAATGAGGTAGAGAAGGGATGAAGTAAAGGAAATACAGTAGTAATGGGGAGTAGAGAGGGAGGAAGTAGTGAAATATATGTTAGTAATGGGGTAGAGAGGAGAAGTAGTGACAAAGTATACAGCAGTAATGTGAGGTAGAGAGGAGAAGTAGTGAATATACTGTAGTAATGGGGGTAGAGAGGGAGAAATGAGAAATATATATAGTAATGTGGGGGTAGAGGAGGAGGAAGTAGTAGAAATATATATAGTAGTAATGGGGGGTAGAGAGGAGGAAGTAGTGAAATATACAGTAGTAATGGGGGTAGGGAGACGGAGGAAGTAGTGAAATATCCACAGTAGTAATGGGGGTAGAGAAGGAGGGAAGTAGTGACATATATCAGTAGTAATGGAGTAGAGAGGAGGAAGTAGTGATAAAATATAGTAGTAATGGGGGGTAGAGAGGGAGGAAGTAGTGAAATATACAGTAGTAATGGGGGTAGAGAGGGAGGAAGTAGTGAAATATACAGTTGTAATGGGGGGTAGAGAGGGAGAAGTAGTAAAATATACAGTAGTAATGGGGGTAGAGAGGAGGAAGTAGTGAAATATAGTAGTAATGGGGTAGAAGAGGGAGGAAGTAATAAATATAGTAGTAATGGGGGTAGAGAAGGGAGGAAGTAGTGAAATATACAATAGCAATGGGGGTAGAGAGGGAGGAAGCAGTGAAAATATATAGTAGTAATGGGGGGTAGAGAGGAGGAAGAAATGTAAAAATACAGTACTAATGGGGTAGAGAGGAGGAAATGAAAGAAAATACAGTAGTAATGGGGGTAGAGAGGAGGGAAGAAATGGAAATATACAGTAATAATGGGGGTAGAGTAGAGGAGGAAGTAGTGAGAAAATATATAGTAGTAATGGGGTGAGGAGGGAGGAAGTAGTGAAATATATAGTAGTAATGGGGGGGTAGAGAGGAGGAAGTAGAATATATAGTAGTAATGTCGGGGTAGAGAGGGAGGAAGAGTGAAATATACAGTAGTAATGTCTCGGGGGTAGAGAGGGAGGAAGTAGTGAAATATACAGTAGTAATGGGGGTAGAGAGGAAGGAAGTAGTGAACGTATACAGTAGTAATGGGGGTAGAGAGGGAGGAAGTAGTGAAATATATAGTAGTAATGGGGGTAGAGAGGAGGAAGTAGTGAAATATATAGCGTAATGGGGGTAGAGAGGGAGGAAAGAGTAAATATATAGTAGTAATGGGGGGTAGAGAGGAGGAAGTAAGTGAAATATATAGTAGTAATGGGGGTAGAGGGAGGAAGTAGTGAATATATAGTAGTAATGAGGGGTAAGAGAGGATGAAGTAAGTGAAATATATATAGTAGTAATGGGAGGTAGAGAGGGAGAGGAAGTAGTAAACTACATAGGTAGTAAATAGGGGTAGAGGGTGAAATAGAGAAAATATAAGTAGTAATGGGGGTAGAGAGGAGGAAGAAAGTGAAGTATACAGTAGTAATGGAGGTAGAGAGGGAGGAAGTAGTGAAATCTCTACAGTAGTAGCGAGGAGTAGAGAGGAGGAAGATAGTGAAAATATATAGTAGTAATGTCGGGGTAGAGAGAGGAGAAGTAGTGAAATACTCTCAGTAGTAATGGGGGGTAGAGAGGAGAAGATGGAATATATAGTAGTAATGGGGGGTAGGAGAGGAGAATGAAGTGAACATATAGTAGTAATGGGGGTAGAGAGGAGGAAGTAGTAAATATACAGTAGTAATGGGGGTAGAGAGGAGGAATAGTGAAAATATAGTAGTAATGGGGGGTAGAGAGGGAGGAAGTAGTGAAACATACAGTAATGTGGGGGGTAGAGAGGGAGAAAGTAATGAAAATGTGTACAGTAGTAATGGGGGAGTAGAGGAGGAAGTAGTAAATATATAGTAGTAATGGGGGTAGAGAGGAGGAAGTGCAGTGAACATACAGTAAGTAATGGGGTAGAGAGGGTGGAAGTAGTGAAATATACAGTAGTAATGGGGGTGAGAGTGTGGAAGTAAGTGAAATATATAGTAGAATGGGGGTAGAGAGGAGGAATAGTGAAGCATATAAGTAGTAATGTGAGGTAGAGAGAGGAGGAAGTATGAAATATACAGAAGTAATGGGGTAGAGAAGGAGGAAGTTTAGTGAAATATATAGTAGTAATGGGGGTAGAGAGGAGGAAGTAGTGTAAACATACAGTAGTAAATTGGGGGTAGAGAGGGAGAAGTAGTGAAATATATAGTAATGAAGTGGGTAGAATGGAAGTAGTGAAGCATACAGTAGTAATGGGGAGAGAGGAGGAAGTAAGTGAAATATATAGTGGTAATGGGGGTAGAGGGAGGAAGTAGTAGAAAATATACAGTAGTAATGTGTGGGGTAGAGAGGGAGGAAGAGTGAACATACAGAATGTCGAGGGGGGGTAGAGAGGGAGAAGTAATGAAAATGTACAGTAGTAATGGGGGTTAGAGAGGAGGAAGTAGTGAAATATATAGTAGTAATGGGTAGAGAGGAGGAATGAGTGAAATATACAGTAGTAATGGGGGTAGAGAGGGTGGAAGTAGTGAACCATACAGTAGTAATGTCGGGTAGAGAGTGTGGGAAGTAGTGAAAAATATAGTAGTAATGGGGGTAGAGATGGAGAAGTAGTAAAGTCACTAGTAGTAATGTGAGGTAGAGAGGATGGAAGTATGAAATATGACATAATAATGGTGGGGGTAGAGAGGAGGAAGTAGTAGAAATGATACAGCAGTAATGTGTGGGGGCAGGATAGATCGGAAAGTAGTGAAGTATACAGCTGTAATCGGGGGTAGAGAGGGAGAAGTGGTAAATATACTAACAGTAATGCGGGGTAGAGAGGAGAAGTAATAAAACATAGCAGTAGTAATGGGGGGTAGATGAGAAGTAGTGAAGCATACAATATAATGGGGGCAGAGAGGGGAAATGAATAGAAATATACAGTAGTAATGGGGGTAGAGAGGGGAAGTGAATGAAAATATAGAGTAAAGTGGGGGGTAGATAGGAGAAATGAGTGAAGTAGTACAGCAGCAATGGGGGTAGAGAGGGGGAGAAGTAGAAATATACAGTAGTAATGGGGGTAGAGAGGGAAGTAGTGAAATATAACAGTAGTAATGGGGGAGAGAGGGAGAAGTAATGAAAATATACAGTAGTAATGGGGGTAGAGAGGGGGAAGTAGTGAAATGATACAGTAGTAATGGGGGTAGAGAGGAGAGAAGTAGGCAATATAGTAGTAATGGTGGGGTAGAGAGGAGGAAAGTAGTAGAAACATACAGCAGTAATGGCGGGGAGAGAGGGAGAAGTAGTGAAATATACAGTAGTAATGGGGGGAGAGAGGAGGGGAAGTAGTGAAATATATAGTAGTAAGTGGGGTAGAGAGGAGTGGAAGTAGTGAAATATATAGTAAAGTAATGGGGTAGAGAGGAGGAAATGAGATCAAATACATAAAGTAGTAATGGGGGGTAGAGAGGGATGAAGTAGTGAAATATATAGTAGTAATGGGGGTAGAGAGGAGGAAGTAGTGAAATACAGTAGTAATGGGGGTAGAGAGGGTGGAAGTAGTGAAAATATAGCAGTAATGGGGGTAGAAGGAGGAAGTAGTGAAATATATAGTAGTAATGGGGGGTAGAGAGGAGGAAGTAGTGAAATATATAGTAGTAATGGGGGTAGAGATAGAAGTAGTGAACATATAGTTGAGTAATATTGGGTAGGAGAGGAGGAAGTAGTGAAAGAAATATACAGCAGTAATGCGGGGGTAGAGACCGGAGGAAGTAGTAGAAATATACAGTAGTAATGGGTGGTGAGGAGAGGAGAAGTAGTAAAACATATACAGTAGTAATGGGGAGTAGAGAGGAGGAAGTAGTGAAATATATAGTAGTAATGGGGGTAGAGGAGGGAAGAATAGTGAAAAATACACAGTAGTAATGGGGGTAGAGAGGAGGAAGTAATGAAGCATACCTAGTAGTAATGTGGGGGTAGAGAGGAATGAAGTAGAATATATACAGTAGTAATGGGGGTAGGAGAGGGAGAAATAGTAAAATATACACGATATAATGTGAGTAGAGGAGGAAGGAATGAACACATAGTAGTAATGGGGGTGAGAGGGAGGAAGCATGAAGTTCGTAGAGGGAGGAAGTGGTAAAATATACAGAATGGGGAGTAGAGAGGAGGAAGTAGTAAATATATAGTAGTAATGGGGGTAGAGAGAGGGAGGAAGTAGTGAAGTATACAGTAGTAATGTGAGGTAGAGAAGGGAGGAAGTGAGTGAAATATAACCAGTAATGGTAGGGGAGTGAGAGGGAGAGTAGTGAAATATATAGTAGTAATGGGGGGTAGAGGAGGGAGGAAGTAGTGAAATATATAGTAGTAATGGGGGGTAGAGAGGGAGGAAGTAGTGAAATATAGCAGTAATGGGGGTAGAGTATGAGGAAGAGTGAAATATACTCGCAGTAATGTGGGAGAGAGGAGGAAGTAGTGAAATATACAGTAGTAATGGGGAGTAGAGAGGGAGGAAGTAGTGAAATATATAGTAGTAATGGGGGTAGAGAGGAGGAAGTAGTGAAATCTCATACAGTAGTAATGGGGGTAGAGAGGGAGGAAGAGTGAAATATACAGTAGTAATGGGGTCGTAGAGAGGAGGAAGTAGTGAACATACAGTAGTAATGGGGGTAGAGAGGAGGAAGTAGTAAATATATAGTAGTAATGGGGGGTAGAGAGGGAGGAAGTAATAAAAATATAGTAGTAATAGGGTAGAGAGAAGTAGAGAGAATATACAGTAGCAATGGGGGTAGAGAGGAGAAAGAGGAATATATAGTAGTAATGGGCGTAGAGAGGGAGGAAGTAGTGAAATATACAGTACTAATGGGGGGTAGAGAGGGAGGAAGTAGTGAAATATACAGTAGTAATGGGGGGGTAGAGAGGGAGGAAGTAGTGAAATATACAGTAATAATGGGGGGGTAGAGAGGGAGGAAGTAGTGAAATATATAGTAGTAATTGGGGGTAGAGAGGGAGGAAGTAGTGAAATATTCAGTAGTAATGGGGGTAGAGAGAGGGAAGCAGTGAAATATACAGGTAGTAATGGGGGTAGAGAGGAGGAAGTAGTGAACATATAGTAGTAATGGGGGGTAGAGAGGGAGGAAGTAGTGAAACATATAGTAGTAATGGGGGGTGCAGAGAGGAGAGAAGTAGTGGAAATATACAGAGTAATGCGGGGTAGAGAGGGAGGAAGTAGTGAAATATAGTAGTAATGGGAGGTAGAGAGGAGGAAGTAGTAAATATACAGAGTAATGTGTGGGTAGAGAGGGAAGAAGTAGTGAAATATATAGTAGGAATGGGGGTAGAGAGGGAGGAAGTAATGAAATATAGTAGTAATGGGGGGTAGAGAGGGAGGAAGTGATAAATATAAAGTAGTAATGGGGGTAGAGGAGGGGGAAGTAGGAAATATATACAGTACTAATGGGGGTAGAGAGGAGGGATGAAGTAGTGAATATACAGTACTAATCCGGGGGTAGAGAAGGAGGAAGTAGTAACATAAAGTACTAATGGGGGGTAGAGAGGAGGAAGTAGTGAAAATATAGTAGTAATGTGGGGGAGTAGAGGGAGGGTAATGAAATATACAGTAGTAATGGCGGGTAGAGAGGGAGGAAGTAGTGAAAAAAAATATAGTAGTAATGGGGGTAGAGAGGAGGAAGTAGTGAAATCATACAGTAGTAATCGGGGTAGAGAGGGAAATAGAAGTGAAATATACAGTAGTAATGGGGGTAGAGAGGGAGGAAGTAGTGAAATATACTAGTAGTAATTCCGGAGGTAGAGAGGAGAGGAAGTAGGAAATACCTAGTAGTAATGTGGGGTAGAGAGGGAGGAAGTAAAGAAATATATAGTAGGAATGGGGGTAGAGAGGGAGGAAGTAGTGAAATATACAGTAGTAATGGGGGGTAGAGAGGGAGAAGTAGTGCGAAATATACAAGCAGTAATGGGGTAGAGAGGAGAAGTAGTGAAATATATAGTAGTAATGGGGAGGTAGAGAGGAGGAAGTAGTGAAATATACAGTAGTAATGTGGGGTAGAGAGGGAGGAAGTAGTAGAATACAGTAGTAATGGGGGTAGAGAGAGGGAAATGAGTGAAATATGGCGGTGTAGTAATGGGGGTAGAGAGGAGGAAGTAGTGAAAATATACTAGTAGTAATGGGGGTAGAGAGGAGGAAGTAGTCGAAATATACAGTAGTAATGGGGGTAGAGAGGAGGGAAGTAGTCGTAAATATACAGTAGTAATGGGGGTGAGAGGGAGGAAGTAGTGAAATATATAGTAGTAATGGGGGTAGAGAGGAGGAAGTAATGAAATATATAGTAGTAATCGGGGGTAGAGAGGGAGGAAGTAGTAGAACATATAGTAGTAATGGGGAGTAGAGAGGGAGGAAGTAGTGAAATATATAGTAGTAATGGGGGTAGAGAGGAGGAAGTAAGAAATATATAGTAGTAATGGGGGTAGAGAGGAGGAAGTAGTGAAATATATAGTAGTAATGGGAGGTAGAGAGGAGGAAGTAGTATATAGTAGTAATGGGGGTAGAGAGGAAGGAAGTAGTAAATATACATAGTAATGGGGGCAGAGAGGAGGAAGTAATGAATATACAGTAGTAATGGGGGGTAAAGAGGGAGGAAGTAGTGGAAATATATAGTAGTAATGGGGGTAGAGAGGAGGAAGTAGTGAATATATAGTGGTAATGGGGGTAGAGGAGGAAAGTAGTGAAATATATAGTAGTAATGGGGGGTAGAGGGAGGAAGTAGTGAAATATATAAGTAGTAATGCGGGTAGAGAGGGAGGAAGTAGTGAATATATAGTGGTAATGGGGTAGAGAGGGAGGAAGTAGTGAATTATATAGTAGTAATAAGGTACAGAGGGAGTGGAGTTAAGGAGAGTTGGATAAGTGTATAATGTATGTTGTTGTTGTGAGGTGTGTTGGAAGAAAGAAGAAAGAAAGAAAGAAAGAAAGAAAGAAAAGGAGAGAGGAAGAGAGAGAGAAAGAGAGAGAGAGCACTCTAACCCTGCCCACTTCTACAAAGCCATTCAACTCCGACATAGTGAGGCTTCTCCAGTGCTGTGTACATCAGCAGGAAAGGACATCATCACTACTGCAGCTCAGCACACTGCTCTGTCTCCCAGTCATTTTGTTCAAGGACTAAAATAGAGTGGACACTCTCTATCAAACACTTAATTTTTACAAGGACTAAACTGGAAAGAGTGGACAAGAGACTTTACCAAGTGGACAAAAGAAGAGCAATGTTTTTTTACAAAGCTGAGAGGAGACACATGCTTTTCTGGACTTGACAGGAGAAGTGGTTTACGAGGACTGCAGCAAAGACCTGGCTTGTGAGGACCAAGTAAAGATCATTTAATTGAAAGGGGTAATACCAGAGCTTGGTCTCAAAACCTGCATCTCTACTTTCCAACATCCAACATTGTGAAGCGATAGTAGCGCCTACTCTGAAAGAAGGATTGTACTTTTCTCAAACTTGTTCTTTGAGGGAAACCCCTTCAACAGAGGTAAGGTGAAGAGAACTGTCTGGTGTGCTGCTTCTTGTTCGTCACCCCTCGCCGCAGTCCTCTCATCACCCTTCTCCGGGGGAGTGTGTGAGTGTGTGTGTGTGTGTGTGTGTGTGTGTGTGTGTGTGTGTGGGTGTGTGAGTGTCTGCACTTTGTGGCACAGGATGCCCTCGTTAGCCGTGTTGGCGTTGCTTCTCGCAGGGCTGCAAACAGGATGTGGCTCCCCTACTGTAGCGGGATCAGTTGCTCCGGTGGATGGGGCTACGCCGGGACAGGAGCAGGGGCTGGGGCAGGGGCTGGTGGAGGAGACCCAGGTGACCCCCTGTCCTTCCTGTGTGCTGGCCCAGATGAGGAGGGACCACCTGGGCTCGGACCCGGGTTATGTCCAGGTCCCTTCTGGATCTGAGTCAGCATCTGAATCGGCTTCGGGCCCAGACCGCCCAGACGGACATGGTGGAAGCGGTGAAGCAGCACATCCTCTCAACATGCTCCACCTCAGCGCAAGGCCCAACGTCACACACCCGGTGCCGCGCGCCGCCCTGCTCAACGCGATCAAGAAACTGCATGTGGGCCGCGTGGGCAAGGACGGCAGCGTGGAGATCCAGGAGGAGAGTCCGGGGGCCGCGAGGGGGCCGCGCCGCCCGAACCGCCCTCCGAGATCATCACCTTTGCCGAGCCAGGTGAGTCAGTGATTTTGTGTGTGTGCGCTGTGTGTGTGTGTGTGTGTGTGCGTTTGCACTTTATTTATGGTATACAGACATTTCTAATGTTAATTATACAGTAAAAACATGAATTACTTTCTGGATTGTTATGTTGATTTAAACAAACACCACTCGGTAGTGCTAAGGTACAACGTAGTTATCACTCATCTGGAATGGTTTGAAATAGTACCAGGAAGTACCCACTGTTATCTCTTCATTAAATACCGGTGGAAACATGGGTTCCAAAAAGAGTTCTTCTATGCCGAAGATCCCTTTTAGCGATGTTTATGTTCCTAGCCCATAGGAGAACCCTTTTTGTTCCAGGTAGAACCCTTTGGGGTTTCATGTAAAACCCCCTCTGTGGAAAGGGTTCTAAATGGAATCCAAAAGGGTTCCACGTAGAACCAAAATGGTTCTACCTGAAACCAAAAATGGTTATTCAAAGGGTTCTCCTATGGGGACAGCCGAAGATCCCTTTTTAGGTTCTAAATAGCAGCTTTTTTTCTAAGCGTGTAGTGTAAGATAACGTGCTACCTGAAACTCATGCTACCTGCGTGTGTGAAATGTGTGGCTGCCTGGTTCTGGAAATGTTTCAATATTGACTAGTGTCTGTTGTGCCTATAGGATTCCTTGGAACTTGTAGTCAACAAGGCTTAGATTAAACTGTTGACGTCCCTTTGCAGTTTCTTAGTTCGGGGGTTATGTGCATCCTCAGCTAGCACGAGTTCCCCACGCTTAAGCGAATGTCGACTGCAGCTTTGACTCAGATGATTTCAGTGTGTACCAGTGAGACATTACAAACGCAGATGCTGGAGGGCACATGCAAAATGTGTTTGGCAGGTCGTCATTGGAAATAAATAATTTGTTCTTAGCTGGCTTGCCGGGTTAAATAAAGGTTAAATTAAATGTTGGTATGAGGTTAAGAACAAGGAATTGCCAATTGTCTGTAAATGTAGTTGAATATTGACGATAGACTAAATTAATATGGACTATAGACTAAATGAAGATGGACTATAGACTAAATGAAGATGGACTATAGACTAAATTAATATGGACTATAGACTAAATTAATATGGACTATAGACTAAATGAATATGGACTATAGACTAAATGAATATGGACTATAGACTAAATTAATATGGACTATAGACTAAATTAATATGGACTATAGACTAAATGAATATGGACTATAGACTAAATATATGGACCATAGACTAAATTATGGACTATAGACTAAATTAATATGGACTATAGACTAAATTAATATGCTCACTAAGCTGTGTATTAGACCAGGGCTTAACAAACTCATATCTCCATATCCAATCAAATCATATTAATGTTTCCCCTGTAGGCCTCGTCCATTTCAACAGGCTAGGAACATGTGCTCTTTCCATTGAGGAAAGCAGTCTTAACTGCTCTTGCTCACTCTGAAGTGACTTAGTGCAGACCTGTTGACTCAATGGGAGAGAAGTGGCTGCCCAATGGGCCCAAGGAAGTGATCGGCTGTCCTCCCTCATGACTCCGATGACCTCCCGCTGCTTGATGGAATCGCCTGGTCCTTGTGTATATAAAAAACTAGGCTGTTGGTTGTGGGAGTCCTAGGCAGAGAATTTGTAGGAAATCAATTGTCTGGCAGTTGGGAGGCAATCAGCCTCAGCTTCTGTCCCCCATGAAAACATTTTAATTTTTTTCATTTGCTGAAAATGGGAGAAACCCTAGCCTGGTTGCAGTCTCTGTTCAGCTATTACATTCCACTTCTTGCCACTCCTGTCATTTGCCAAATGACAGGAGTGGAAAGGAGTGGAACGTTAACTAAAGAGACTGGTTCCCAGACTAGGGAACTCCAAATAGTGAGGTTGACATTTTAGAATGAAAGCACCAAATGGGTTAGGAAGTAGGAAGTTAGAGAGGGAGATGGGCACACATTAGAGTGGACTGTATGATGACAGTAGAGATGAACACACACATTAGAGGAGGTATGATGACAGTAGAGAGGCTAGTCTGGGGTTCATATGTGTGGGGGAATGCGCGCTCCGGAGTTGGCAGCTCTACACTCTTAGAAAAAAGGGCTCCAAAAGGGTTCTTCGGCTGTCCCCATGGAACCCTTTTTTGTTCCAGGTAGAACCTTTTTAGGTTCCAGGTAGAACCCTTTTTGGTTCCAGGTAGAACCATTTTAGGTTCCAGGTAGAACCCTTTTTGGTTGGAGGTAGAACCTTTTTAGGTTCCAGGTAGAACCCTTTTTGGTTCCAGGTAGAACCATTTTAAGTTCCATGTAAAAACCCCTGTGAAAAGGGTTCTTCATGGAACCGAAAAGGGTTCTACCTAGAATCAAAAGGATTCTACCTGGAACCAAAAAGGGTTTCTGCAAAGGGTTGTCCTATGGGGACAGGCAAAATAAACTTTCAGACAATCCTGCTCTCATAGAAACGTTGTGTTGTGGACATTAAGAACAGGATGCAGAAGGAACTTTTCAGACTGTAAATGTTATCCTCAGACGGAGAGAGAGAGAGAGAGAGAGAGAGAGAGAGAGAGAGAGAGAAAGAGAGAGAGAGAGAGAGAGAGAGAGAGAGAGAGAGAGGAGGAGAGAGAGAGAGAGAGAGAGAGACAGACAGACAGAGACAGAGAGAGAGAGAGAGAGAGAGAGAGAGAGAGAGAGAGAGAGAGAGAGAGAGAGAGAGAGAGAGAGAGAAGAGAGAGAAGAGAAAGAGAAAGAGAAAGAGAAAGAGATGCAGGAGAAAGAGAGAGCGAGACTGTATCCTCCGAGAAGTAGCAAAGACACGTGTTCCCCAGCTGTGTCTCTCTCTCAAGCACTTTGTATCGACGCAGAAAACTGCACTGTACAACTGTACTCTAATGTATCTGTGTTCAGAGAGTAGGTTGTTGGTTTTCATCCTTTTACAACAGCCCGGTCTCAAATGGCACCATCCAGAAGGTTGGTGTGTTCAACTTGTACATTTAGATAACCTTTTTTTGTGTGATGGTCCGCACCAAAAAATACGTTGCATTGCTTGCATAATGTATTATAATTTTATTTTCACTGCATCAGGGATAGCGTATACAGGCGTTTCGGCTTTGCAGCCTTCTTCAGTGTCAACACTTGCTTGAGATACACTACATGACCAAAAGCATGTGGACACCTGCTTGTCGAACATCTCATTCCAAAATGATGGGCATCAATATGGAGTTGGTCCCCCCTTTGCTGCTATAACAACCTCCACTCTTCTGGGAAGGCTTTCCACTAGAGGTTGGAACATTGCTGCGGGGGACTTGCTTCCATTCAGCCACAAGAGCATGAGTGAGGTCGGGCACTGATGTTGGGCGATTAGGCCTTGCCCACAGTCAGTGTTCCAATTCATCCCAAAGGTGTTCGATGGGGTTGAGGTCAGGGCTCTGTGCAGGCCAGTCAAGTTCTTCCACACCAATCTCGACAAACCATTTCTGTATGGACCTCGCTTTGTGCACGGGGGCATTGTCATGCTGAAACAGGAAAGGGCCTTCACCAAACTGTTGCCACAAAGTTGGAAGCACAGAATCGTCTAGAATGTCATTGTATGCTGTAGCGAGAGATTTCCCTACACTGGAACTAAGGTCCTAGCCCAAACCATGAAAAAACAGCACCAGACCATAGTTCCTCCACCACCAAACTTTACAGTTGGCACTATGCATTGGGGCAGGTAGCGTTCTCCTGGCATCCGCCAACAGATTTGTCCGGTCGGACTGCCAAATTGTGAAGCGTGATTCTTCACTCCAGAGAAGGCATTTCACTGCTCCAAAAGTCAATTTTTAATTTTTTTATTTAACCTTTATTGGGTAACCAGATAAGCCAGTTGAGAACAAGTTCTCATTTACAACTGCGACCTGGCCAAGATAAAGCAAAGCAGTGAGATAAAAACAACAACAACACAGAGTTCACATGGAATAAACAAAAGCACAGTCAATAACACAATAGAAAATCTATATACAGTGTGTGCAAATGTAAGGAAGTTATGGAGGTAAGGCAATAAATAGGCCATCAGTGCAAAATAATTACAATTAGTATCGCTAACACTGAGTGATAGATGTGCAGAAGATGATGTGCAAATAGAGATACTGGGGTGCAAATGAGGCAAAAATAACAGTATGGGGATGAGGTAGTTAAGGTGGGCTAATTACAGATGGGCTGTGTACAGGTGCAGTGATCGGTAAGCTGCTCTGACAACTGATGCTTAAAGTCAGTGAGGGAGATAAGAGTCTCCAGCTTCAGAGATTTTTGCAGTTCGTTCCAGTCATTTAGCAGAGAACTGGAAGGAATGGCGGAAAGAGGTGTTGGCTTTGGGGATGACCACAGTGAGATATACCTCGCTGGAACGATACTATGGGTGGGTTGGTTGCTATGGTTACCAATGATCTAAGATAAGGCTTAGATTTGCCTAGAAGTGATTTATGGATGAACCAATAGTGTGAGCTTTATCACTCAGCTGTCGCTTGGCACGCGCAGATGATCTTTAGGCTGTGTGTGCGGTCTCGGCCCAGGAAACCCATTTCGCATGGAAGCTTCTGACGAACAGTTATTGTGCTGACTTTGCTTCCAGAGGCAGTTTGGAACTTCGGTAGTGAGCGTGTTGCAACTGAGGACAGACCAATTTTGCACTTCCGCACCTAGCACTCACCGGTCCCATTCCCTGTGAGAGTTTGTGTTGTCTACCACTTCGCAGCTGAGCCGTTGTTGCTCCTAGACGTTTCCACTTCACAATAACAGCACCTTACAGTTGACCGGGCAGCTCTCTAGCAGGGCAGAAATTTGACGAACGACGTTGGAAAATGGCATCCTATAGCGTTGCGACGTTAATGTCACTGGGAGCTCTTCAGTAAAGCCATTCTTCTCTGCAATGTTTGTTCTATGGAGATTGCATGGCTGTGTG